>NW_026521856.1:0-77629 GCF_021234435.1 Artibeus jamaicensis | reverse complement strand
ACATCAGGCCTGACGGACGTGTGGGTGTTTTACCGCATTTCACCCCAAAGCAGCAGAACACACATCATTCCAGGTGCACAAGAAACATTTCCCAGGTCACATGTTAGGGCCCCAAACAAGTCTCAGTAAGTTTAACAAGACTGAAATCATATGAAGCATCTTCTCTGTCCAAAATGATATTGGATAGAGAAGAAGTGGTACATGTACACAGTGGAATATTACTCGGCCATAAAAAAGAATGCAATCCTACCATTTGCAACAACATGATGGACCCAGAGAGTGTAATGTAAATGAAATATTTCTCTTATATGTGGGATCTAAAAACAAAATAATGAACAAACAAAACAGGGACAGACTCAGACACAGAGAACAATCTGGTGGTTGCCAGAGGGGAGGGGTGGGGAGAGGGGTGAGCAAGGTGGGGGGATTAAGAATTTCAAATTCTCCTCCTTCATTGGGGCTGAGTGGAGTCTGAACAAAAATACATATACATACAGAATGCACTTAAGAAATAATTCGAACACCCAAAGTTCTTGTTTAAAATGTTCAGTTTCTTTATCAAAGACAAAATTAAAACAATTACATAACTTACAATTTTCTTCAAATTGGCAGCCACAGAATAGTTCATGGGGTCGGGAAGCACAGTACAGAGAACACAGTCAGTGACACAGCAATGGCCGTGAGGGGTTCCCAGTGGGGCCAGACCTACCAGGGACCAGTGTGTGAGTTGTCCGATCGTCTGACCACTCTGCTGACACCAACATAAGGTACTACTGACTGTCAGCTGTAATTGAAGGAGGACAATCAATAAAAGCGCCTCCTCTCCCGTCACTTTGCACTGATTGTCTGCTGTGAAGTATTTTTTCTCTGTCTCTTCTACCACTTTCTAACGAACTGTGAAGGTTTCTTTTTCTAGAGGTGGCCTCAGCAGTGTCCCCACCCACATGCTCTTTGTGATGTGACCTGGCCGTCCCCTGTCTGGAGGGGGGCCTGACACCATCCCCTCGGGCCTGTGAGTGGCTCTGAGGACTGGAACACGAGGAAGGTGACAGTGACTGAGAGCTGGGCTCTGACGGGAGGGGCCTGTGGTTTCTGACTGTGCACTTGGAACACGCCCTCCTGGAAGCAGGGGCCCGGCTGGGAGCGGCCACGCCAAGTGGAGGAGCAGGTGGAGGGGGCCTAGGCCACCTGGTCAGCAGCCCAGGGAGCTCCCAGCACAGCCAGCACCTGCCGAGCCCGTCAGGGCCCCTCTGGAATGTTCCTGACCAGCCAGGCCTCCAACGACAGCAGCCCCAGCCCGTGTCACTAGGGGCAGAGGAGCCGCCCAGTGACCCAGTCAACCACAGACAGGAGAGAACACAAGTTTATTGTGGGCTGTTTGTTCCCCAGTGGCAGGTCCCAGGAACACAGACCGTGTGATCCCCCACTGTCAGTGTGTCCTCATCGCTGTCTGTCTTCCCTGTCGGGCTGTGGGCCCCAGGAGAGCAGGCCTGCTGTCTGTTTGCATTAAACGATCCCAGGACTAAGGAGAAGCCTGGCGCAGGGGCCTCACTGAGCACCGTGGGTGAGTGAGTGAGTGAGTGAACACGCGCTGTGACCCGGCTCCTTACAGCTGAGTCTGGGACTGGGAGGGGGCCGCCCGAGTTTGGTCTGGGGGCTGTCCCAGTCTCCTCAGACTGCCCTACCCACATACCACCGACTGGGCGGCTTGAACAACAGAAGTTCATTTTCTCACAGTTCTGGAGACTGAAGGTCCAAGGTCAAAGTGCCAGGAAATCTGGCTTCTGGTTGAGGGCCCTCTTCTTGGCCTGTGGTCTGGTATCTGATGGTTTACTTCCAGGTACCTGCGCTCTTTTTCTCCCAGAACCCCACCAGTCCTATCAGATCAGGGCCCCGCCCCGTGACCTCAGTTAACCTTAATGTTTTCCTTAAAGGCTCTGCATCTAAATACAATCCCAGTGGGGGCTGGTGCTTCAACATACGAATAGTGGGGGACACAGCTCTGCCCAGAACAGGGTCCCCTATGACGTGGGCACTTGCTACCTACCGGCAGGTCTCCATTCCCTGAGCCCGTCATGCAGCCTGGTGCTCGGTGCCTCCCCGAGCTCCGGTCTCACCGCGAAGAGCAGCAGACGGGAGGCACCTGGCCTCCAACCCCCTCTCCTGTCTTCTGGGCTGGGGCCGGGGTCCGCCCAGGTCACAGGGTCATGGGTGACCGATGCTCAGATTGCAGCCGTGGCTCAGCTGCCACACACAGGGCTCTGGGGACCCTCCAGAGGCTCGCAGACCCCTTGTTTGCTGAGGCTGCTAAAACAACACCACAGACTGGCTATAAATGACAGACATTTATTTCTCACAGTTCTGGAGGCTGCAAGCCCAGGATCGAGGTGCCAGCACATTCAGGGTCTGGTGAGGGCCGACGTCCTGGTTCACAGACGGCTGTGTCCTCTCACTGTGTCCTCTCACAGTGGACAGGGCGAGGGAGCTCTCTGGGGTCTCCTTTATAGAGGCTCCACCCTCCTGACCTAACCACCTCCCAGAGGCCCCACCTCCAAACACCCTCACATTGTGGGGTCAGGTTTCAGTGTGAACTCTGAGGACACAAACATTCAGTCCACAGCACCCCCAGCGTCCTGGGTCAGTTGCCGGGGTAGAAATGAGATTTAGGGCTGAGGCTTCAGGGTTCCTTCATTCAGGGACTGGGGGTAGCAGAGGGTCCAGTCTGTGGATGTGGTATGTGAGCAACCACAAAGGAAAGAGGGGATCCCAGAGTTTTCAAGGAATAAGCTACAAAGGGTGTAAGGACCGCCCCTGGGAAATGGGCAGCCCGGGTCCCATCGCTGAGGTCCCCGTAGCCCACAGTGGGGTGCAGCCCACACCCACACTCAGCACTGGGTCTTTCAGGATCCCTTGCCCTGGCCCAAGGGCTTGTCCTGTCCTAGGGCAGGGAGGGACCACTGAGGCCGTGACAACCTGTTACTCAGGACTGGGCACAGGCATGGCAGGGAGGTGCCAGGGAAGTTAGTGGGACCCTGGGATCCCCAGGAATGTGGGGTCAGGGCTCGTCCCTGCAGGTGCCTGGAGGACCCTCTCCAAACACGGCCAGCCCTCCCCATGCTGCTCTCCTCCCGGCTCCGTCCTCTCTCCCACTGCAACCCCTGCCCCTCGGATGTGCTAACTTCCATGTACCCTGACTTCCTCAGGAGCACCCTCTTCTTCCCGGACCTAACACCCCAGTCCCCACCCCCACCCCATGTTCCAAAACTTGCTGGGTTGGTTCCCAGGTGGAGGGTCCTCTAGCTCCAAAGGGAGCAGCAGGAACGTGTGACAGGAACTTGGACGTCCCAGGTCTTATTCCGGGGGACTAAGGGCACCTAGCTTGTTCGTGGGGTCCATCCTGGACCTGGGAACCAGCTGCTGTGGCCAGGAGACCTCACCCTTCCCTGAGGGAGGGTCCAAGGTGATTCAACGAGGAGGGAACACCTAAGTCAGTGTGGGTTGTGAGAAACACTTTGATCCCCGAACCTGACACTGGACTGGGGACCCCCTCTTGTGTTCAAAGCCCTGTGCTGGTGCTGGGAGCAGAGGGAGAGAACCTGGGAGGTCTGACTGAGAGCAGCAGAAAAGGGAGCAGGGTCCTCTGCCGTCTGCCCTGTGGCCACAAGGGGGCGCCCCGCGCCATCCTGGAAGCTGACTGAGCCCTGGGAAGGTTTGAGCTGTGAGTGGTCAGAGGTGGTTTGCCTGGACGCTGAGCACCAGTGAGGGATGAAGCAGCTTCTGAGCAGTCCTGGACTCCACAGGTGTCAAGGTCAGGGACTGAACAAGGACTGACGGAGAGGACAGCTCAGGAGGCCTGGGCCACCTCTGAGGTTTCCACCTCCCCACTGTGACCCCTCTCTCCAGGCCCATGATGACAACAGCCCGGGGAAACTGAAAAGAAACATTTTATCTACTTTCTGCTTTCCACAGGACTCCTTCTTGATGTAGCAACAGTAACAACATTTCCAGTTTTCCTCAGGAAGGACACATGAAAAATTGGTCACATGCTCCTCCCTGGCAGGGATCCTGCCAGCCTGGGGTCTGGGGCGGGAGGAAAGTGTCCCAGGTCGACTTCTTGTGTCGTCTGGAGTGAGCGTTTCTAAATGTGTCACATCTGCAAGGCCCTTTCCAGGTCAGGTCCAGGTGGCACAGCTGTGGCCGTGTGATGGGCCCGGATCCAGCTCCTCCCCACGTTCCTCCCGACCAGGTGCCCAGGTCGTCACACCTCAGAGCCCACACTGCTGGTCCTGGGCCTGAAATCCTGCCACCAGACAGCCCCTCCCTCCCTGGCAGTGTCCCCGAGTGTCCTCACTGAGCGGCCCTCCCTGCCCCGCCCCTGCCCGGGCCCCTCCAGCCTCCCTCCTACCCCACCCGCTTTGCTTTAGCTCACACTCAGTTCACTAACACACATTTTCAGTGTATGTATGTAATTGTTTACTGTCCATCCCTCCTCGAGAACACAAGCTTTACGAGGACAAGGACAGAGATTTGACTTTCACAGCTGTATTTCCACAGCCCTGAAAGCAAATTTTAAAATATTTGAGTGAGTGACTGAGTGAAGGCACAGACTGCACACACCCTGCTACACACCAGCACACAGACACCGCACCCACATGGACAGACACACAGACTGACATTTTCACACACACACTCACAAACACCAACACACATACACACTCACACAAACACTGACACACACACACACACTCAAACCCTAACTCCCATGTAACACAAAAACCCCATGTCAGCATGCATCATCATTTCTAGCATTTTCTCCAAAGGACTGTGAACACTCACCTAAAAGGCACCTGGCATTTGAAAGACCAACACGGTGGTCACCCTGGGTCTGACCATTTTGATATATTCTGTAGCATTTTACTTACAGAATGTATTTCTAGAATTTTTGCTGAAACACTTGAAAATCATCTGCCAGCATCATGACCCTCTCCCCTGAATATTTCAATTTTCATCTCAGAAAAAATAACCTTTCTCTTCGAACAATAGTATTATTACGTTGAAGAAAATAACTATAATTTTCTGATGTTATACACTGTGAAATAATATAAACTTCCCCACATTATCCTGCAAATGTCCCCCACTGGAGAGGAGGACCACGCAGGGGCCCTCACACCGTCCCTGACGCCCCCGTCCCCTCCCAGCTCCCCTCCCTCCTTCCCCTCCACAGCCACACCAGGGAAACTGAGAGTAGGCCATTTTCCTCTACTCCCTGCTTCCCTTTCTGAAACTCAGGTTTTGAAGTGAAATCATCTCTTACTGAGAACAGCATCTCAACATCTACATCCTCCCCAGTGTGGATATACACATCGGGACGATTGGGACAAGGACCTCAGCTGCCCTGGACCTTCTGTCCCCTCAGCAGGACAGGGGAGGGGCCCGGTGCCAGGGCCACACCTGGTGCCCCAGAAGTCACCCCTCCAACAGCAGCTGTCACACTGAGACCTGGAGTGAGCACAGTCCCCTCTCTCAGGGTTCAGAGCGAACTCATGCTCGTCCTCCAAGACCCCGCCTCTCCCTCTGACCCTCCACCCCACAGTCAGGGGTCAGGACTGGGACTGAGACCCCCACCCCAACCTCCTCATCCCCACCCACAGACCCCAGGAGGAGCCCAACCCCTGCTCCCCCCACCCCCTCACTCCCTCACCACCATCCACCCTGAAGCCACCAGGACCAAACTCATCTGTCCTTGTCCCTGTCTCAGTCACCCCTGGTCCCCAAACATCCTGCACCTCATCTCCACAGGCTCTGCAGCCCCCACTCTGTCCCCTGGCACACCCCCTCCTCCCCAACCCCTGAAACCTGCCCACTGCACACCCCCCAAAGTGCTCAGCCCAGGACCAGAACCTGGGCAGCCCTCCCCCAGGACGAGGTCCCTGCACCTCACAGCTCTGGCAGGAGCCCGAGTCTCCCTCAGGCTGGGCTGCCTCTGAAGTCCTCCCATGGGTGTCCCCCTCCCACTGACCTGGTGTCCTGGGCTTGGAGGGGGCAGGGTCCCGGCTCCTCCACTGGTTTGACCCATTTCCCTCCCTCTCCCTAGCACCCCAATCTGCCATCAGACTGGAGCCCCCACTACCTCATCAGAGGGATTCCCTGCGGACCCCAGGCCACTCCCCCATTTCTTTTAGCTCCTGGCCCACTGTCACCCTCCCAGAGCGCTGCCTCCTTGACCCTCGGTGACAGTCAGCACCATCAGGTATGGAAGGCTGAACAGTGTCCCCAGAGACGGCCAGCCCGGTCCTTGGAACCTGTGACAGCTTTCCTCACCTGGCAAAGGGACCTGGGTGACGTCATTGAGGTTACGGACCGTGGGACAGGGAGACTCCCCCACATTATCTGGGTGGGCAGTCAGGTCACATAAACCCTGAAGGCAGAGCGGCCCGAGCTCCGGAAAGGCGGAGTCGGTTCCCGGGAGAGGGGCTCCGGGGACAGAGAGGAGAAAAGGGGCCCGGCCTGGGGGTCGCTTCCTGGTTTCCCCAGACAGACTGGGGCTCGGAGTCCGCGACGCGGTGCGACAAACGGGCTGTCAGAGCAGGAGGCGGGATCGGAGCAAAGTCCCAGGTGCCAGGCGCTCGGGGTCTCGGCCCGAGGGCGGAGTCTGGGCGGGGAAGCTCCGCACAGGGGACTCTCGGTTTCACTTCTGCGTCTCCCAAACTGCACGGTGGCCTTTTTCCCGGATACTCGTGACGCGGCCCCGGGTGCCTCTCTCATTGGTGGCCGGCGTCTGGAGGAACCAATCAGCGCCGCCGCCGCTCCCCGGTTATAAGTCTCCCCGGAGCCGCCCGGACGCGGGTTTCTCTCAAACCCCGAGGATGCGCGTCCTGCGGTCCCCGAGCCTCCTGCTGCTGCTCTCGGGGGCGCTGGCGCTGACCGGCGCCTGGAAGGGTGAGCGCGGGGTCGGGAGGGGGCGGCCTCTGCGGGGAGGAGCGTCCCCACCGCCCGGGACCGGACCCGGGATCCCGCCCCCGGTCCCCGTTTCCGTCCCCGCGACCGGCCCCGGGCGGAGGGTCCCCGGTCTCACCGCGCCCCGCCCGCAGGCCCGCACTCCCTGAGCTATTTCGCCACCGGCGTGTCCCGGCCCGGCGGCGGGGAGGCCCGCTTCTTCTCCGTCGGCTACGTGGACGGCACCGAGTTCGTGCGGTTCGACAGCGACGCCGCGAACCCGAGGATGGAGCCGCGGGCGCCGTGGATGGAGGGTCCGTGGGTGGAGGAGGTGGACCCGCAGTACTGGGACCGGGAGACGAGGATCTGCAGGCAAGAAACACAGGCTTACCGAGTGAACCTGAACAACCTGCGCGGCTACTACAACCAGAGCGACCACGGTGAGCGCGCGGGGCCGGGCACGACCCCCACCCCGCGGACCCGCGGGGTCGCCCCGAGTGTCGGCGTCCGAGCTTCACCCCGGGAGGAGCCCGCGGGACTCGGGTTCGGTTTCGGTTTCGGTTCGATCCCTGCGGGTGGGGGCGGGTCGGCGGGCGGGGCTGACCGCGGGGCGGGGTCAGGGTCTCACACCCTCCAGGAGATGCGGGGCTGCGACCTGGGGCCGGACGGGACCGTCCTCCGCGGGTACTTCCAGTTCGCCTACGACGGCGCCGACTACATCGCCCTGAACGAGGACCTGCGCTCCTGGACCGCGGCCGACACCGCGGCTCTGAACACGAAGCGCAAGTGGGAGGCGGCCGGTGCGGCGGAGAACGACAGAACCTACGTGCACGGCCTGTGCAGGGAGTCGCTCCTGCGGTACCTGGAGCGCGGGAAGGCGGCGCTGCAGCGCGCAGGTACCGGGCTCGCGGGGCGCCCCCGCCCTCGGGCTGGGCTCCGACGGGGAGACGGGACGCGGGACCCGGGTCAGAACCGCCTCTGCGTGGTCGGGAGGCCGAGTCCGCCCGGACTTTCCGACCCGGGACCGGAGGGCGACCCGCCTTCTCTCAGGGACGCCCGGGGGCAGCCTCCCCGGGGACCGAGGGGACGCGCCCCGAGATGACCGGTCAGCGGCTCCTCTGACCCCGGCGGCGCCCCGGCCCGTGGGGACCTCGTCTCTCAGGCCCGATCCCGCCCCGCACCCGCGGGTCTCGGTGCGACCCCCGCTCTCCGCAGCCACGTGCCCGCCCCCCGCGTCTGGACCAGAAACGCTTTTCTCCCTCAGACCGGCCTGCACCTGGGCTGAGTCCCTCTGGTTCTAGAACGTTCTACAGACCAGGGCATCCCCCCAGGCGCCTCTGTCCAGGCTGGGTCTCCCGTTTGCACCCCCTCCCGTCCTGTCCAGTCTCGGGACGGCCACGGGAGCGCTGCGGGACTGCCACGGGGCCCCTGCGAAGTGCCCGACTTTCCGACCCTTGTCCTCAGACCCCCCAGAGGCACGAGTGACCCGCCACCCCACCTCTGAGCGGGAGGCCACCCTGAGGTGCTGGGCGCGGGGCTTCTACCCCGCGGACATCGCCCTGACCTGGCGGCGGGATGGGCAGGACCAGACCCAGGACACGGAGCTGGTGGAGACCAGGCCCTCGGGGGACGGGACCTTCCAGACGTGGGCGGCCGTGGTGGTGCCTCCCGGGGAGGAGCAGAGATACACGTGCCACGTGCAGCACGAGGGGCTGCGGGAGCCCCTGACACTGCGATGGGGTGAGGAGGGGCCTCCGGGGACGTCAGCGGGGTCGGGGCGGGACCCGGGGGAGCAGGGCCCTCACCTTCCTGTCCCTTTGCAGAGCCTCCTCCTGAGACCAGCACCATCATCATCATTGTGGGCTTCCTCTGTGGCCTGCTCCTGCTTGGAGCTGTGGCTGCAGCTGTGATTTGGAGGAGGAGGGGCTCAGGTAGGGACGGGTGGGGTGTGCTTTGTCCCTCCCGGGGTCTCAAACCCAGGAGACCCCCTTCATTAAAGGGAAGCATCGTCTTCACTCGTGTGCTTGCCAGTCTGGGGCCCTACTTGCTACAGTGACGGGTTAGGAAGGCACATGTGAGAAAAAGGACAGATTTGTCACCCTGATGATTCTGGTGGTGGGGACTTGGCTCCCAAGAGTCACAGGTCCAAGGGGAGGGTCCCTGCCGAGGACAGACCTGCAGGAGGGTGGTCGGTCCAGTCCCTGCACGTGAACCTCCCTCAGGTTTCCGGATCCTGCCCTGGGTCTGTGGTCAGAGTTCTGGAAACTTCCCTGGGGTCCAGCACCAGGGCTTCCCTTGGGGCCTCAGGGCCCTGCCTCCTCCCTGGTGTCTCACAGGACGTTTTCTTCCTACAGGTGGAAAAGGAAGGAGCTACACTCAGGCTGCCAGTGAGTGTGGAGGGGGGACCCCTGAGACCCTGTGTCAGTCCAGACAGCAGCCCACGGGGGACCCCCCTCCCCCAATAGTTCCTCCTTTAGTCTCCTGTCCTGGGGCTCTGACCGCATCCTGTTTTGTGCCACCCAGGCAGTGACAGTGACCAGGGCTCTGATGTATCTCTCACAGCTTGTAAAGGTGAGGCCCTGACAGGGGGAAGGTTGGGCAGAGGGGACTCTGGGGGACTATTGAGCACAAAGTGGGCTGTTGAAAATGTCACCACCTACAGCCACTGATTGACATTTGTTCACGATTTTTTTCTTGTCCAGCGTGAGACAGCTGCCCTGTCGGGGAATGAGTGACTGAAGGTTCCTCACACACTCACACCCGCCAGCCCCTGTTTGTCACTTCAGGGACATCTCACTTCTGCTTCTGCAGCTGGCACCTGAATGTCTGTGTTCCCATCAGCATCACTGAGGGAGGGGGAGGCAGGCCCACCCCGCCCACCAGCCCCCTCCCCACCCGTCCCTGCTCCAGCAGAGGGCCCGGCCCCCCAGCCCTGTCTGTGCTTCCTGGTGCCTGAGCTGCAGCTTCTCACTCCCTCATTGAAATGAGGCTCTGGGTGGAAATTTGTTTTCTCAATGCTTGCCCTGAGTGGTTGATGTGTTAATTAAAAAGCTGAAGATCCTAAGTTTTGAAGGAAATAAATGGAATCATTGAGAGTTTCCAGGACCCGTGTGTTTGCTGTGGTGGGGACAGGAGAGGCTGTGAGGACCGAGCGTGGTCTGGCTGTGCCCGGTCGGTGCCCAGTGCATCGTGGGCTTTGACGTGGTCCCTCTCCGACTGGGTCGCCCTCTGCCCCTTTGTCCTTGTCCCTTCAGTGGAACCTTGTCCCAGCAGGACCTGTGATCACAGGAACCCAGCATCACCCAGGCCTTGTAAACTGTCCCAGTGAAGCCAGTCTCCAGGACGGTGGGCAGCGAGGGCCGTGTGTGGCCGGGTCAGCTGAGGCTCAGGCCTGGGTCGGACCCTCAGCCCCATCTTCTGGGTCTTTATGTGTTGCTTCTTTGTTTCTGTAGAGCAACACGACTGCATTTGTCCTGTTCTCACTCTCCTCTGGGTGTCCCTGTCTGTCAGCAGAGGTGTTTTGCCTGTCACTGTCCCCACCAGGCCCAGGGGTCCCTGCACACGGGAGTCTGTGGTGCAGAGATGACCTATCAGACTTGTCCTGCCCTTGCCTCCTCTAGGGCTTGGCCGCTCTTTCATCTCATCCCAAACTCTCAGAGGAACTGGGTTCTGGACCGAGCAGAGCTGGGATCCCACAATTTCCATCCGAGATCCGTCCCCATTGGAATTCCGCTCTGCTCGCCCACCCCTCCCCCTGCCCTTCAGTCCAGTGCTCGCTGCGGTGCGCACTCCGGGATGCACAGAGCGGGGTCTGGGGTGGATTTGGGGGAGCTGCTCTGTGGGGAAAGTGCGGGGCATCGATGTGGGTGTGGGTGCACGTGGGGCTGTAGCTGCCACAGAGCAGCTGTGGTTGAGGCCACGTGAATACAGACACTGCCTGCAGCATAGGGAGGTGCCCTGCCCTGACCATTAATGACCAGTTATGGCTGGGTGCGTGACAGATGTGTGGCACTGGTTTTTCATGTGGGGACATCACAGAGGCACAATCAGGATCACTGTCAGCCTCATGGGGACCGTGTTGTGTGGGGAGATGGTGTGAGCACAGCACACAGGGCGGTGTCTGTGGGAGGGTAAGTGGTCTGGGAAGATGCAGAGGGGACGGTGGTCCCCAGTGTGAACTGCGGGGACAGGGAAGGCGGCTGTTTGATTTGGGTGGTCAGTGTGGGCCTCACTGGGAAGGTGGCCTTGAGGGAAGATTTGAAGGACAGGAGGCATCGCCCACCAGGATGTCTGGAGGGAGTCCTGTCCAGGCAGGGGACCCTCCAGTGCAAATGCCCTGGGCAGCGGGGTGTCTGGAGTCTGGGAAGAAGGAGGAGGGGTGGGGTCAGTGTGGGAATGGGGCAGGGAGTGATGGAGATGAGACAGAGTCATGGCCAGGCCACGTGGGCCTGGAGGACATTGAAAGGGCACAACTGTGCTCTCAGTGAGGCAGGGGTCAGGGGACAGAGTGGAGCAGGAGGGGGACATGTCCTGACATCGCCTTCACTGGGTCCCAGTGACTGCTGTGCTGAGAGCAGACTTGGGAGGTGAGGGAGGCGGTGTGGACGCAGGAGGGGTCTGTGCCGGGCTCCAGGATGGGGATGCTTCCCGGGGTGAGTGGTGGGAATAGTGGGTGTGGGGGGACCCTGGAAACCTTCTGAGGGGGCCCTGACGGCGTTCCTAATGCTTAATGTGAGGTACGAGGGAGAAGAGTCCCGGTCACTAAACATCTCAGAGGACACAAGCAGAGAGACGGAGTTGTGTCAGCAGAGATGGGGAGACTCTGGAAGCAGCAGATTTGAGGGGACGTCACGGACGTTCATTTTCAGAGAATGTGGAGCTGAGACGTGTGTGAGATCCCAGGGAGTCGTCTGATTGGTGGTTGGACCGCTGAGTCTGGAGATGGGGAGATGTGCGGGCTGCACAGATAGACTTGGGAGGCCACACACACAAATGCTACTTAGAGCCATGAGCATGGGCGAGGTCACCTAGGGGGTGACAGCTACAGAAGACGAAGGAGAAGGACTGAACCAGGGCCCCAGTGCTGAGCGATCTGAGTGGACCGCACACCAGAGCCGCCTGCACAGTCGTCTCTGTGTCTAGAAGGCTGTTGAGCACCGAGTCCCAGACTTTCTTGTGCCCACAAATTACCTGCACACTTTGTTAAGACTCAGGAATTCTGGAGCAGAGAGTGGGATTCTGGATTCATAACAAGGCTGGTGGGGCTGCTGCTGGTCCTCAGGTCGCACATTTAGCAGCAGGAGCCCAGACCAGGATCCCACAGGGCTGTGCCTCAGCCTCACCTGCAGGGCTTGTCACAGGAGTGACACCGGCCTGGGGCCTAATTCCCTGAGACTCGGGTCTGGGAGAGACCTGGGGTTTGTAAGCAGCCCCACGAGCCATCCTGGGGCTCAGCCAGGGTGGGACCACTGAGGTCAGTGTCGGAGGTCAGGGTGGGGAGGGGTCTTCGATGCACATTTAGTGCGGTTTTTCCTCATAAAGAGAAGGGAGGACATATATTGTCATTAATGAGACGTGATGTTGGGTGTCACAGTTGTTCTCTCTACCACGGGGTAGAGTCAGGTGGAAGGTTTAGGAGGCCGCCCCGGGTCAGCATAATAAAATCTCTGAGTGAAACTGTTCCACAGGTGTATTTCTTGGAGAGAACAATGGAATCCTAAGTTTTTCTAATTTAGATATAAAGCAGTGTAGTGGGTTCTAATGCCATTTTGGAGAAAGTCACAGAACAGATCAGAGTCTGCAAAGCCAGGAACCGGCCGCAGCCCAGCCTGGGTCGGGTCCCACACAGGCCCCGCTGCCCTGCTGCTGAACACAGATGTCACCGCTCACCCCACCGACTCCCCTGAGATGGGATTTTGGGCCCTGCAGTCAGTTCGCTGTCTCTGCTGCCCCAGCGCCGGGACACTGTTGCTGCCACTCCCGCCACCCCAGCCCAGTGCCCTCTGCACAGTCCCAGCCTCTCTTTGTCACCACGTCCTGAGTCAGAGTCTGGCACGTGGTCACTTCACTGGTGGGGCCTTGTGCCGTGTCCAGATGCACGAATGTTGGGGACGTGGGTTCCCTCTGTCATGGAGGGATGTGGTCTCTGCCTCCCCCGAGACCCTTCTGTTTTGATGAGGACAATTATTAACGTTCACTGTGGACGGTGAAGCAAGGAAGGGCCTAGAACAGAGGAAGCAACAGGAGACCAGGAGGGGCTGCTGTCAGCTCACTGGGGGGTCAGAGAAAAGGGGGGCCTTGGGCACAGTCGGGGGGCAGCCTGGGGTGAGCTGCTGCTGCCCAGTGCTCCCTGGATGCAAGTCTCCTGGGTCCCTTAGAGTTTAGGACACGCCCCCCTGTGGGGGAGGAGGGGGGAGGGAAGCACAGTCCTGCCCCAGGGAGGGGGGAGGTGCCCACCAGGACTCTGAGTGAGGAGCCTTCCCCTGTAGGACAGAGTCAGGGGCGGGGGTGGGGGTGGAAAAGGAAGACACATGTCAGTCCTTGGAGCAAAGTCTGAGGCTGGAACTTTCTGGTGCATTACAGGCACTCGGGTTTGGCTGGAGGGACACGTGACCAATAAATGACGTCCCAGTCAGAGCGTCTCTTGCTTGCTCTTCCTCTGAGTTTCCCTGTGGGATGGTGAGGGGTGTTTTCCTCCATTCACCCACTTCTCTGATTCTCGGACACCAGCCGTGTCTCCTACAGTTCAGCTCAACTCCGACGTGAACTCCCTGGAGTTGCCTCAGACCCCACAGGGTCAGGGTCCGTCCCACAAGACTGCCCTCCCCTCAGAGCCAGTCTCAAGTTCAGGCCCCGTGTTACCTGCATGTCTGTCTGACTCAGCTACAAAAGGTAGGGGCTCCCCCAAGTTCATTAATTTGCTGGATCAACTCACAGAACTCAGGAAAATGCTGTGCTCACTGTGCATTTTATTATAAACAATACACGTGAGCAGCCAGATGAAGAGGGACGTGGGGCGAGGTGGGGAGGGTCCCGAGTGCTGGAGCCTCTGTGACCATGGAGTTGGAAAGTGTCACCCCAACTCCCTGCATGGGGAGGGGTTCCATGACTTCACAAGCTCTCTGAACCCCATTATTAGGGGGTTTATGGAAGTTCCACTATGTGGACAGATTTGACTAAATCCTTGGCCATTGGGGATTCATCTCGAACCCCAGCCCCTCCCCCAGAGGCTGGGCAGGGAGGCTGAGAGTCCTGACCCTCTGATCAAACCTGCTCTTTCTGGTGACCGGCCCCCACCCTGAAACTGTCCAGGACCCTCGGCCAAGAGTCACCTCATTAGCATCCTTGTCACTCAGGAGACTCCAAGGGTTTTAGGGGCTCTGTGCCGGGAACCAGGGACAGAGACCAAATACAGTCAGACCTCAGTTCCCAAATGTCCCCCATCTCAAACAATTCAGTTCATGACCAAACTGTTATTGGAAAATATGTCACAGTTGTCGAACAAACTTTTCATTCTTTACCTGACAACCCTTCCAGGCTGATACCTGAATGATCAGTCCCCTGTATGACTGGGATCTCAAACCATTTCTCGAACAGAATTCCTGAATGAATGAAGCTGGAGAAGCGAGGTTTTGCTGCATTTCTGTGTCAGACCACGGGTCTCTGACCGCAGACCCAGGAGCGGGAAGGGGCATCAGAACAGTGAGGTGACGTGGGCTCCCTGCCAGAGCCTGTCCAGTCCGGACCACGAGCCCAGTGTGTCCTCCGAGTGAGCGAGTTCACAGGCCCGGACATTTATGGAAATTCCCAGCAGTTTGTGTCAGAGGGGAGGGTCAAAGTGAGTTGTACTGTGACATCACTCACAACTCCCCGCACGGCAAAAATTAAACTCAGACTAAATCAGCTCTGGGCAAGAACTGGGACTAATTCTGTCTCTCGTTATTGCTACTGCGAGAGTCAGTTGGTTCAAATAATTTGAAACTGTGAAAGGCTTCACTTCCTGGCACAAGGAAGAATGACAACCAATCTAGAAACAACAAACAGAAAATCCAAGTGTGCCACAAAGAAGTGCCAGGAAACCAAACTGCATGGAACTCTGAAAACCAGGGAAGCAAAGAAAGGTTCCCCCAGACCGGTAGGTGGGTGCAGACGGGCAGGGAGGAGGTGCTGCAAGGCGGGGGACCTCGTAGGTGAGGCGGGCTGGCTGAACGGGAAACTCAAGCCTGGAAGCCAGCTGTAATCTACTGCGGGGGTGGCCATGGGGGGGGGACTCCCTGTCTCACAGGAGAGGTCATTGGAAAGGGGGCTGGAGCCCAGTGAGTGGGCGGCATTGCTCCCTCTCTGACCCCTCCCCCACAGAGAGCTCCACAACCTCCAGGACAACTTTAAACGTCCAACATCCGAATCCGAAGGGTGCCAGAAGGAGAAGAACAAGAGCAAGAAGTTGGAAACTTACTTGAACAAATAATGAAGAAAAACTTCCCCCGTCTGGCAAATAAAATAGACTTCTAGGAAGTCCAGGAAGCTCAGAGAGTCCCAAAGAAAATAGACCCAAAGAGGAACATACCAAGGCACATCATCATTATATTACCCAAGATTAAGGATAAAGACAAAATCCTAAAAGCAGCAAGAGAAAAGGAGACAGTTACCTACAAAGGAGTTCCCATCAGACTGTCAGGTGATTTTTCAAAAGAGACCTTACAAGCAAGAAGGGGCTGGAAAGAAGTATTCCAAGTCATGAAATCCAAAGACGTACATCCAAGATTGATCTATCCAGCAAAGCTTTCATTCAGAATGAAAGGGCAGATAAAGTGCTTCTCAGATAAGATCAAGTTGAAGGACTTCATCATCACCAAGCCCTTATTATATGAAATGTTAAAGGGACTTACCTAAGAAAAAAAAGATCAAAAACTATGAAAAGTAAAATTATATCAACAACTGAACCTAAAAAATGAAAACAAAACTAAGCAAACAACTAGAACAGGAACAGAATCACAGAAATGGAGATCACATGGAGGGTTATCAACTGGGAGAAGGAGGGTGGAGAATGGTGGAAAAGAGACAGGGAATAAGCAGCACAAATGGCAGGTACAAATAGACAGGGGGAGGTACAGAATGGTGTAGGAAACAGAGAAGTCAAAGAACTAGTGTGTATGACCCATGCACATGAACTAAGAGGGGGAATGCTGGAGGGTTGGGGATGCAGGGAGGAGGGGGGATAAAGGGGGGAAGTTGGGAAAACTATAATAGCATAATCAATAAAATATACTTAAGAAAACACTTTGAAAATGCAGTGGCGGGACTTACTACAGCCAAACGTTCAGTCAGCCTAGGACCCAGCACCTCACGTCTCCTTGCACACCCCAGAGACGTGTGCACGTGTGTGTGCTGAGGCACATGAGGAAGTTACTCACAGCAGCACGACTTGTACCATCTGGGTGTAACGAATGCCCGTCAGTAGTAGAGGACAAGAGTGGGCTGTTCACACAATCGCCCCCGTGCAGCCAGGAGAGTGAACATACCTCAGCTGCACACGGCCGTGGGGACGAGACCCGGGACGCTGGGTGGGAGCCGGGTGCAGAGCGGTGTCCGCTGTGACGTTCCGTCCTCTGAACCGCTGACAGAGCTCACCCAGGGTGTCAGACACCCAGAGAGAGGTCCCTGGGGCTGGGGGAGGTTGGGACTGAGTGGGACCCACGAGCGCCCCCTGGCTGCTGGAAGTGTCCCTGTGTGTTCATCCCAGGTTCCCTTTGTGGGAACCCACGGAGCACTTGGGATGTGCCCACCTCTCTCCGTGGGTGTGGTCCTTCCCACAACTATGCTTTCCTGGAGTTTTTAGATAGTTCTTTGTAAGCCAACATAGAATTATTCTTTCTAAAACCTTTTAGAAATGCTGAATTAAAATAATCTCTGCAATGTTTTGAGATCCAAGGGAACAATTGTCTGCGATGGAGACGTAAGAAGAGAGTCTGGTGGGAGAGGGGTGAGCCTGGGAGCTGACTCCCAGGCGGCCTTGGGGACGGCGGGCAAGCCAGGACTAGGGATCGAACCCCAGCAGGCCCCTGGGAGGGGGTGTGAGCGATGCCCCTGAGGAGTGCATGAGTGGCCCGTGGACAGTGGCTAGTGGGAGGGCTGGACGGTCAGGAGCTTGAGGAAAACGACCTGGGAGCTGAGAGGGGGAGGAGAGATGTGTTCATGCTCCTCTTGCCGTGGGGGGGGGGGCAGATACTGGGGTGGGAGGCGATCCCAGCAGAGGGTGTCTGTGTGTGGGGGGGGCTGGTTGTACTCGGGTGGGGAGAGGCCTGGTCGGATGGAGTCACTCAGCCTCTCCCCAGGCACCCAGGGTTGCTCACGGGGTCCCTGCACACTGTGCCCACCAGGGGGAGCCGCGTGGGCTCAGCACTGGGCTCCCACTCCCCCAGGCTGACCTGGTGGCTGCCTGCTGACTGTCCCGCCTGCTGGAGCAGCGTGTGCTGTGAAAAGGAAATGACACGGGTGAAACTGAGTAAGAACAAAGCAGCGGTGTCTTAGATAAATGTGTCACTGCAGGTGTAGGAGGGATTTAAATAACCCTAAAACTAGGAAGAAATTATGTCAATGGAAAAGGCTGCAAAGAAAGAAGGTAAAGCAGTTTAAAGTTTCTACCTTCCTTCAACCATATCTGGAATCGATTACAGGTAAGTTGTACTAACCCTTCAAAGAAGACTCCTGATCTTCTCTAAGATACTCAAGAGAATGAAAAATATGGGGAAAGCCAACAACTCATTTGTGGGGCATTAAAGCCAGTTAGGGAACAATTAGAAAAGAAACATTAGGAAAGGAGATGTGGAAATCTGAGAAAATATAGTAACTGTATCTATGGATGCACTGTGAGCCATTAAATGCCATGACCAAGCGAGGCGCACCAAGAATGCAGGAGTATTTACACTTTAAATCTTTCAGTGAAGTCCACCACTTGAAGAATAACAAAGACGGGGGTGTGCATATCTTACTGTGCAGAATCACTCCAGATGGAATCAGTGTCTGACCCTCACTTTTCTATCTTGTTCACTTTTAGGGCCCCGGTTTTTGGGTTTGCCCCTCTCCCCATTATCAGGATAATCTCTTTATTCCAAGGTCCCAGCCTCGAATCACAGCTGCAAAGTCCCTTCTGCTGTGCATGAGAACACGTTCACAGGTCCCTGGCATCAGGGCTGGGACCTGTTTGTGTATTGTTCTTCTGACGACCACAGCACATACGGTGACTGAATGAAGAGGTTTAACGTGAGTCCGGTTCGGGGACAAGAGAGAACAGGGAGGAGGCCGTGTGGGAGATGATGGTGAGGAGGAAGCACATATTTACAGAAATTCACATGGATTCACACTGCACTGGAACATCAGACAGAAAGACAGACGATGATCTCAAAGTAGAAGAACGACAGATCAACTAGAAAGGAACTGTGTTAGATAGAATGCAGTCACTTCTCCTTGTCAGGAACAGCCACCAGAGGGCAGTGATGTATTGCCATCAAAGACTGAGAAAAACAAATATCAGACTAGGTATTTGTGACTGGAAAATTGATCTTTCAAGTACCAGAGTACAAAAAGGCATTTTAATATAAGTGCAACTTGACCACCCCTCATACATAACAGGCTGAATAGACCAAAACATTATGGCTCAAACAGAAGAACAGATCAAAGCCCCAGAGCCAATACTTCTAAGGGATCAAAAAATAGCCAACCTATCAGATGCACAGTTCAAAACACTGGTGATCAGGATGCTCACAGAATTGGTTGATTTTGGTCGCAAATTAGATGAAAAAATGAAGGCCCCACTGAGTGAAATGAAGGAAAATGTACAGGGAACCAATAGTGATGGGAAGAAAACTGGAACTCAAATCAATGGAGTGGACCACAAGTAAGAAAGAAACAACCAAACAGAAAAGAAAGAAGAAACAAGAATTCAAAAAAATGAGGAGAGTCTTAAGAACATCCAAGACATCTTTAAACATTCCAACATCTTAATTATAGGGGTACCAGAAGGGGAAGAGGAACAGCCACAAGTGGAAAACTTATTTGAACAAATAATAAAGGAGAACTTCCCCAATCTGGCAAAGGAAATAGACTTCCAGGAAATCCAGGAAGCTCAGAGAGTCTCAAAGAAGTTGGACCCAAGAACAAACACACCGAGGCACATCATCATTACATTAGCCAAGATTAAAATGAAGGAGAGAATTCTAGAAGCAGCAAGAGATAAGGGGACAGTCACCTACAAAGGAGTGCCCATCACACTGTCAGCTTATTTCTCGAAAGAGACCTTACAGGCAAGAAGGGGCTGGAAAAAAGTATTTCAAGTCATGAAATCCAAAAACCTACATCCAGGATTGATTTATCTAGTGAAGCTTTCATTTAGAATGGAAGGGCAGATAAAGTGCTTCTCAGATAAGGTCAAATTCAAGGAGTTCATCATCACCAAGCTCTTATTACATGAAATGCTAAAGGGACTTATCTAAGAAAAAGGAGTTGAAAAATATGAACAGTGAAAGGACAGCAAACTCACAGTTATTAACAACCACACCTAAAAGAAAAGCAAAGTAAACGGACAGCTAGATCAGGAGTGAGCCACAGAAATGAAGATCACATGGAGGGTTAGCAACAGGGGAGTGGGAGGAGGAGAAGGGGGAGAGGGTACAGAGACTAAGTAGCATAGACGGTAGGTAGAAAATAGACAGGGGGAGGGCAAGAGTAGTGTGGGAAATGTAGAATCTAAAAAAACTCATGACACATGGACATGAACTAAAGGGGTGGAATGTTGGGGGAGGGGGTGTGCAAGGTGGAGGGAAATGAAGGGGGGAAATGGGAAAACTGTAATGGCATCATCAAGAACATATTAAATATATATATAAGTACAACTTGATTTATTAGGAAAATACCTATTCTAAATATATTTATAATGTCAAAGAAATATATAAGAAGAAAACTAGAAAATTTATGTGTAATGATATGTTCAAATAAATTAATACTCTCTTTATGGAATATTAACAATGTTGGGTTCAAAACACAGAAAAGATACATAAAATACCTACCATGCTGTGTTATGATTTGTCCACTTGGGTCCCCCCCACACACGCTGAGGCTGTGTCATCCCTGACGGCTGAAGGAGGGTGGTTGCTTCCACCCAGACGCCACTTCTTACACACAGCACCCGGGATGAGGTAGGTGTCCATCGACGTGACTAAATGAATGAGCTTCCTGGTCCTTGGAAGACCAGGAGTTGTGATGCATAAGCACCATTTAAAAGAGGTTAAATGGAGTTGCATCAGCGGAAAAATGGTGGCATAGGGAACTTCAAAGGTCCATCCTTACACAGAACTGTGAAAAACTAGCAAAAACTGCCAGAATCAGTTGCATCAGAACTCCGGAAAAACACGGAGGGTTTATAGTTACCAAGAAAATGCCTAAAAAAACAAGACAACAGAAGTGAACAGGACAGCTCTGTGTTGTCTGGTTGCCATTGGCTCCTCCTCCCCCATCAGAGCCATGACCTTGAAGGCAGTGCTGCTCCTCTAGGTGGGCTCTCGGTGCAGAGGAGTCCAGTGGACCCTGCCAGAGGCCTGGGGTTTTCTGCAGTGATTCATCAGGAGCTCCTTGCTGAATGAACGTAAACGGCTCATCTTTGTTTCCTCTAAGTCAGACCTGTCTCTGGGTAGAGAATGAACTGAGGCAAAGACCACTGCCCAGAACTAGTTAAGTGCCAATGAACCAGCAGCCGTCATGGGGCAAAGACACAGCCTGAGCAAATAATGGACGTGGAGGAAAACGTGGGAGAAAGAGCTGGGGAGTGAGTGGTCATGGGCCATAGGGGCTGAGAAAACCTTCACATCTTCCTGGGAACCTAGAAGGTGTGAACGTTCACACCCAGTTTGGGGCATATGATCAGAAAAGACCCGAGAAGACAGGCGGTCACACCCCTGGCTGATCCTCAGTCTCCACAGCAGCAGGAAGTGATGGCAAAGGCAAGAGCTGTGAACCATGGAGATGGGTGTTGGAGGAGTCTCAGCACACACAGCCCAGCTCCAGACACTGAGAGGGGTTTTCTCTCTTTCTTGTCTCCAGACACTAAAGGAAATGTCCGTCAGGTCACTAGCTGCCCACCCGCCCGCGGAACAGAGACTTCACTGACCACAGACACAGCACCCAGCCTGTATGAAAATGGTTTAGAGAGTCACTCAACAACCCACTGTAACCCCCAATGAACAATAAACACAATCCGCAGGGAATGTTATTTGGCTCAATGTACTACAATATGGATGAACCTTGAAACATTCTGATAAATGAAAGCCACACAAGAGGCTACATACTGTGTGATCCCACTTATATCAAGCATCCAGAAGAGGCAAAGTGAGACAGGAAGCGGGTCAGTGATTCCATGGGCGGGGGCAAGGGGTGGGGGCGACTGATCCACGGGTGAGCGATTTCCTTCCTGGGAGACGGGGTTGCTCTGGAGCCGGGTCGTGGTGATGTTTGCACAACATTGTGTGTGTTCTAAGTATTCTTGAGTTTTATACTTTAAAGTGGTGAGTTTTCAGTGATGTGTTTTGTCTATTAATTTTTAAAAGACTTGGAAATAGATCCCAAACACCTGTGTGTGGTAAACTCAGGGCTGCTTTAGAGTCTGCCCACCCACCTGCACCCACCAGGACTTCATCTGCCCCTCAGAGCTGCCCTCGCTGCCCCCTGGAGAAAGCTGTTGGTCAGAACGTCCTCTAGATCCACCGGGTGTGAACCCCAAAGTGACCTCCTGCCTCCCGTCCCCACACTCAGATGCAAGTCTGAGTCCAATTTTCAGTGGGAGTTTGGAGCTTATCCCATTAGCAGGATCCGCTGGGAATGACGTGATTAGCCTTAATGCGAGGGGTGTGGTGCCTGCCTTAGTGAAGAAAACTTGGTCGCAAATAACATGTAGTTTTGGGTCGTGCAGGAGGGTCCTCAGCGGAGGAACTGGAGATGGCTCTAGGAGCGCCAGGCACCCGCGCCTCGCTGGTCCCTGAAGACTCACCCACCTCCCCCCAAACCAGAGAAAGGTGGGAACTCTTCCCTGGGCCCACCCTTCACCAGGTTCCACGGACGAGGACGCACTGCGAGTGGGACCCATCCCGGGACCACAGCTGCATTTCCCACGTGTGGGGCCTCCGCGCACACGGCTCACGCCCAGGTGGGCTCCCCAGGCTCCTCCAAGTCTCAAGGCCAACACTGCCTGCGTGGACCCAGGCCGCGCGGTCAGACGCCCGCACGCTGACGGCCTTCTCGGCGCTGCCTCCGCTGCTCCTCTGCGCTCCGCGGCCCGAGGGTGGGTCGTGGGCTGCGGACGCAGCGTTCGTTTCTTCTTCTGAGGAGCCAGCAGCAGGGATCTCTGTTCTCCGGAGTCCAGCTGAGAGATTCTGTGTGCGGTTGGCACAAAATGTGTACTTCACATGTTGTGTTTTGAAATTTAAAATGTTTTTCATATAAGAAAAATGAAAAGTCTTTCCACTACAGAGGACTTTAAAATGCACAGACGAAATATAGAAATACGGCCTCCCCTCAAAAATCACCGCTAACCATTCCGCCGCGGGGAGCTCACGGACCCCAGTGTGAGCGGCGCTCCCTGGGGCCGCCCGGTGTGGGGTCCCGGTTGTCACTCCGTGGTTTTCTGTGTATGGAGCGCAGCACAGGGAACACCGTCAGTAACACGGGATGACTGTGTGTGGTGCAGGTGGGACTCGAAACGTGGAGGGGAACACACTGGGGAAGTGATGTGATTGTCTAACCGCCATGCTGTACACCTGTCACAAATGCAAATAATATTGAACATCAACTGTAATCGAAAAGTAAAGTTAAATAAATATTAAAAGGTTACATATTGTATAATTCTGTATAAATATATGATTACACATTATATAAACATATATATGTATGTATGTTTACTTTAGAAAGTCGAATGTACATGTTATGAGTTACTTTGAATATTATGTCTAAAATGTGCTATTAGACAAGCAGTTTTCCATGTTGTAAACTCTGCATGAATTGACACCACTTTACAAGCTGCGTGTCATTTCAGACAACAGAACACAACCAGACCCTTTCTTCATCCACCTGCTTTCACCTGTTCTTCTTGTAACTAATGATTGGATGAGCGTCATTGCGCATAAAGATTTTTCTCTGCTTGGGATATTTAAGCTGACAGGCTACTCAAATGGCCAATATTAGGCAAAGCATTTGACTATTTCACGCCTCTTCACACACAGGGTCGAACTGCTTCTCTCAGTCGCTGCACTGACACATCCACTCACTGAACACAGACCCACTGAGCCCCTCTGCGAGCTGGAGCCGATGCGGGGGATGCGAGGGGAGGAGCCAGACGAGGCCCCTGCTCACTGAGCATGTATTTCAGTGACACTCACAATAAGCAAGATTTGTTCTAAGATCAGCGATAACTGCTGTGGAGAAAAACATGCATGGGCTGGATTGGGGGTGCAGGACGGCAGAGCATATTCTCAGTTTGTTGGCCAGGACGTCCCTGGGGACGTGACCCTGAACACTTGAGCACCTGAGTGGAGTGAGGAGCAGCCATGTGGTCCCTGGAGAGGAGGGGCCCACAGGGAGTCACGGCAGGGCGGGCGCCTGCGTGAGGACGGGCAGTGTCCAGGGGCCAGGTGAGCAGGACCCGTGAGCCGGGCTGAGAGTGGTGGGAAGAGGCCGGACGGTCAGGGGCCCCTGTCCTGAGGGGCTGGCAGGCAGCGGTGAGGGGCGGGGAGCTCACTCTGCCCAAGGAGGGGGACACTGGAGTGTTGCGTGGGAGGTGGTGGTGAGGACACGCCCTGATTCACAGTGGGAAGGCCACTGTGTCTGTCCTGTGGGTAACGGGCATGAGGGGCAGCAGGAGCCCAGCTGGAAGGCCGTCTGCTTCCCGTTGTGAGAGGAGGGGGTCCAGATGGGGTGTGGGAAGCGACTGGACCCAGGGCTGGTACAACCGAAGGCAGCGTTAGCGGTAATTCCAGGAGAACCACACCTGTACTCACTGACCTTAGTGCCACGGTTGGCTCCAGGTGGCCTACTGCCACAACCCAAAGTGAGATGCGTGGATCATTTAAACATCAACAGCAAGATAAATCCACATTTCCAAATGTTACGCTCTCCCCATCCCTTTGCTCTCTAGCCTGTGGCGAGTTCCTGGGGCCATGTCGCTGAGGAACCACTGGGGGGGGGGGGCGCAGCAAGGATGGGCAGGGAGAGGATCACAGAGACTGAGGGGCAAAGGCATCATTGGGGGGGGGGGGAACCTGTCCCTCTCCTGACAATTAGAAGAACACACAGTGGGCCATCAACGTTTCTGAGAAATACATCAAATTTGTGAAGTGAAAGAATGAACACTGAACTCAGAATGTAAAGCGACTCAGGAATCTTTTGAAGACACGCCTACCTGAAAAGGACTCCGAGGAGGAGGAAGGATCCAGGTGCAGGGCAAGTAAAGCTTTCCTTCCCACTCGGAGGGCAGAGGTGTCTGGGAGCAACTGGAGCCACGGAGAGGACAGTCAGGCAGGATGGAGAAGAGGCTGACCGGCAGGGGGCGCTCTGAGACGGCGATTTTACCCAGTGCGCTGCAAGAGTTTTAAAACATGCGCTACCTGACTGTTTAGTCAGGGGCACTGACCTCTTTTCCCTCAGGCTGTCAAATTAAAAGTGACAACAGCCAACACAACGCTAGCCATCGTGTGTGAGTGAATGAAAATTATACTCATCTTTTGTCAGATTGGCAAAAATAGAACATTCTTTTTGGTGTGCCACGGAATTTTAGCAATTAGTTTGTGTGTGCATGAGATGAAAAAAGCTGAAAGTCGCTGGCTTGGAGTGTTCCCTCCCCAGGCGCAGGCTGAGCGCTCAGCAGATCTGACACCCAAAGGTGCCCCTGTGTCCTCTGCCCCCATCAGTGCCTGTGCTCCCCTCCCGCATCTCCCCTCCCAGATGATGTCCTGCATCTGGGACCAGCTCCCCCATTTCCGAGACTGGTGGAGGCCGAAGGCTCAGATTCTGTGTCACTGACCCAGAAATAAGCATCGCGGGGTCTGTAGAAAGTGAGCGTGTCCGGGGGACGTGGCAAATCAACCACGACCCCTGTAACCAAGAGCATGCGTGGCTTCATTCAACCCTCATCACTCAGGGACAAGGGCACGATTTTGTTTTCTTTTCCTTATCTATTCAAGCTGCATCTGCAGGGGCGGGTGAGCCAGGCAGCGAGGAGGAAAGGAGGCCGTGCGGGGCGGGAGGACCTGACTCGTGTGCTCACTCCCCTCCCCTGTGGAGGGAGAAGGAGGAGGTGGGACAGCTGGACCGGGCTCAGCCAACCAGACAACGTCGGGAGGAGCATCTCAGTTGAAAGACGGTGCGGGGGGCCCCACTGGGAGCGGAGGTGGGCGGGCCGTCAGGACCTGCGTGTGGGCGGGGGTAAGAGGAGGAGCACTGGGAGGAGACTTGGTGATCTGTGTCCTTCAAGGGGATGCTTGGGAATATGGCCTCCAGTAGTTTTATTTGTAGTGACTTTTCCGAATGGATAATTATCTTCATAATTTCATGTTGATTCTTTTTTAATATTTATTTATTTATCTTTAGAAGGAAAGGAAAGAGAGAGGGAGAGAAATATCAGTGTATGGTTGCTTCTTGTGCATCCCCTCCTGGGAACTGGCCTGCAACCCAGGCATATGCCCTGATGGGGAATAGAACCTCGATCTCTTGGTTCACAGGCTCGCGCTCAATCCACTGAGCTACAGCAGCCAGGGTCATGTTGATTCTTAGTACCATAGAATTATTTTATTTTTATCAAATGATATTTTCATCATTTTATACCTTTTGTCATTTATTCTTTTTTAATTTTTTTAAATTTATTTTTTATTGATTATGCTGTTACAGTTGTTCTATTCCCCCCTTCATTCCCCTCCACCCTACCCCCCATCCCCACCATTACCCCCCCTTTAGTTTATGACCATGTGTCTCAAGTTCTTTAGATTCTATATTTCCCATACTATTCTTGTCCCCCCATCTGTTTTCTATCTCTTTTTTTCCCTCTACTGTCTATGCTACTTATTTTCTGTACCTTCTCCCCCCTTCTCCTTCTCCCACTCCCCTGTTGCTAACCCTCCTTGAGATCTTCATTTCTATGTTTCCACTCCTGATCTAGCTGTCCTCTTAGTTTGCTTTTGTTTTAGGTGTGGTTGTTAATAACTGTGAGTTTGTTGTCCTTTCACTGTTCATGTTTTTTTTTTAACTTCTTTTTTCTTAGATAAGTCCCTTTAACATTTTATATAATAAGGGCTTGGTGATGATGAACTCCTTGAATTTGATCTTATCTGAGAAGCACTTTATCTGTCCTTCCATTCTAAATGAAAGTTTTGCTGGATAGAGCAATCTTGGTTGTAGGTCTTTGGATTTCATGACTTGGAATACCTCTTTCCAGCCCCTTCTTGCCTGGAAGGTCTCTTTTGAGAAATCTGCTGACAGTCTGATGGGAACTCCATTGTAGGGGACTGTCCCCTTAGCTCTTGCTGCTTCTAGGATTCTCTCCTTCATTTTAATCTTGGCTAATGTAATGATGATGTGCCTTGGTGTGTTCCTTCTTGGGTCCAACTTCTTTGGGACTCTCTGAGCTTCCTGGATTTCCTGGAAGTCTATTTCCTTTGCCAGATTGGGGAAATTCTCCTTTATTATTTGTTCAAATAAGTTTTCCACTGGTGGCTGATCCTTTCCCCCTTCTGGTACCCCTATAATTCAGATGTTGGAGCCTTTAAAGATATGCTGGAGGTTCCTAAGATTCTCCTCATGTTTTGGAATTCTTGCTTCTTCACTCTTTTCTGTTTGGCCATTATTTGCTTTCTTCTGGTCCACTCCCTTGATTTGAGTCCCAGTTTCCTTTTCATTGCTATTGGTTTCCTGTGCAATTCCATTCATTTCAATTAGTTTCGCCTTCATATGTTTGTCTAATTTGTGGCTATAATCAACCAGATCTGCGAGCATCCTGATGACCAGTGTTTTAAACTGTGCGTCTGAGAGTTTTGCTATTTCTTCATCACTTAGATTTATAGGCTCTGGGGCTTTGAGATCTTCTTGAGCCATTTTTGGTCTGTTCATGCCCGTAGTATAAGGAGCAGAGCCTTGGACTCCCAGGTTGCTGGGTTGTGACACTGTATGTGGGGGCGTGGTCAGAGCAGGGAAATGGTGACCCCCTCTGCTGTTTTCCGCCGCTGGGAGAGGAGCAGAGCCTTAGATGGTTCACCAGGGCAGGGCCTCTCAGGTCGCTGGGTTATGACGCTGTATGTGGAGGCGGGGTTGGAGCGGGGGAAATGGCGGCGCCCTCTGCTGCCGCACGCCGCTGGGGGCTGCTAGGTCCCGTCTAACCGCCCACTCCCTCGCTGGTCTGTCTGCGCACGAATGCGCGACCACAGTCAAATCACGGCCCTGCTCCCTCGCTGGTTCCCCGAGGTCACTCGCTGGGTCGCTCACTAGGTCTACCCGTTGCAACCCTGCGCCTGGATTCCGTGCGCCTGAGTCAGTCTGACCAAGTTTTCCTGTGCAACCCTGCTCCGCCAGCTGCTGGTTTCGCCCCTCTTACCGGTCAGGCTGAAGAATTTGTTGTTATCAGACTTCCAAAAAGTTCAATTTTCTGTGTTCTGACTGTGTTTTCTGTTGCTAAGATTTAGTTGACTCTAAACTTGGTTGTGTGAGAAAGCAAGGCGTCTCCACCTATGCCTCCATCTTGGCGGAAGTCTCGAAAAAATTTCTTGATAGGTGTATTGCATCAAATGGAGAGTACTTTGAAGGTGACTGAAGTTCAAACATGTAAGAATTAATACATTATTTTTTAAACATAATTTCTGGGTTTTTTGTTCCCACTCATATATCCATCTTTAACACCTAGAAGTCAATTAGGCAAGAAAATTGCTAAATGCACCATGTTAACTGTCTTAGTTATCATAACAAGATTCTTTTTTAAAAAGTTTTTTCGAAGATTTTATTTAAAGATTCTATTTATATACTTTTTTTACAAAGGGGAAGGAAGAGAGGGAGAGAAACATCACTGTGTGGTTGCCTCTCATGCGCCCTCTACTGGGGACCTGGCCCACAACGCAGACATGTGTCCTGATTGGAAATTGAACCAGAGACCCTTTGGTTCACAGGCCAGCACTCAATCCACTGAGCCACACCAGCCAGGGCTCTTTCTCTCACCTCTAGACCTGCCTCAAGTGAATGTGTCCCCCTCTAAGAAGGGACCCCTGTAGCTCCCCAACCTGCTTGTCTGACAGGTGACAGATTTCTATCCAGGCAACGTTCAAGTCTGCTGGCTCCTGAATAGGGAAAAGGAGACAGCTGGGGTTCTGTCCACTAACAGGATCCATAATGGAGACTGGACCTTCCAGATCCTGGTGATGCTGGGAGTGACCCCCAGCAGGGAGACGTCTACACCTGCCTTTGGAACCTTGCAGGCTGCTGACCTATCGCCTGGGAGTGGAGTGACTTATCTCCCGATGACCCTCTGGGCTCCAGGTTCTGGATCCACTCACTGCCCTGCAGGGCTACACCACCCCATGTGTCCTCACCAACCCCCTAACTGTGGTCTAGGCTGGGAGCAGCAGAGTTCTGGTGATTCTAGGGTACACTTATCCCTGCCCTGGGGGACCCTAAAATATCTCTTCTTTTCAGAAAACCCCAGAAAAGCAACCACCTTCATGACTGGCCCTCACACTGGACCTGGCCTCTCCCTTCCATCTCCCTCCAGTCCCTTACGCTGGGACTTGATGCATTGACCTAAAACCAGCATTTGCCTCTTGTGGGTGTCATCAGTCTGAGACCCAGAACATTAAGTGTGTTCCACATCTGCTCCTCCCCCACAGTGGTTCCACGCTTGGCACTGCCCTCCCCTTTGTCTCCACGGTGCACTAGGCCAGGCTCCAGGCATCGGGCAGGGCCAGGGACTGCAGCAGGTGGGGGTGAGACTGCCCCTGGGTCGGTCCTTCCAGAGGCTCAGCCAGATTCTGCCTGGAGCAAGATGCTGATGGGAGTCGGGGGCTCCATGCTGAGGGGCTCATCGCCCTCGTGGAGAGCTTCATTCTCCATGTCAGAGGCCAGCAAGGGAAGAAACTTCTGGAAAGCGGTGAATATTGCCTTTCCACTGCCTCACTCAGTGATGAAGTTGAGACAGAAAAGCAAAATGACCGAGCAAATGAGGCCACAGCGACGAGATTCTGACCAGGCGATGACAGCTGTGGAGGGAAGAAGATGCCTAGACCGAGGCCTCGGCCCAGCGACTACCTGAGACCCGAGCAGGGACCCCACGCTGCAGGGTGTTCTGTTGAGCCTGCAGTCAGCGTGAGTCTACAGCTTGGGCCCTGCTTTCATTCCCAGTGGTGTGGGCATGGGATGCAAAGGTTTGTACAACTTTCCAAGATGCTGCTGCTCCTTACTCCCTCAATGACTAATTCCAACTTCTCTTTCACTCTCATTTCAAGACCAGAAGGACCTCAGCCAGTAGGTGGTCTTTCTGCTCCCTTCCTCCTTATGGGATGCGATGTGTTTCACTGCAGCATGCACCAGGAGCATGAATGAGTGCTCTGTGTTCAGGATGCACCACGGAAGCGCCCTGGGGAGCAGGAGAAACTCTCCGAGGCTGACTCTCTTGCTCAGGTTGAGCCAATGGTCCGTTTCCCTCTTCGGGTGGGTACAAGCAATGAGCTTTGCTGAGTCGTTCAAGGAAATGCCAGAAACTCTCTTCCATCGTTCATCAGACCAACGCTCAGCCTCTCTCTATAATTTGTTCTCTCCTGGGATTGAGAGGGAGAGGAAATGGAGCCTCTGAACTTGGGATGTCTTTGATTCTTCTTCACAGGCTGCTGACCTGACCACAAACATCACCCACAGCCTGGGAACAAGCATTCCTGATCCTTCTGCTGCCCGGCAACTTCCAAAATGGACATTATGGCAGAATTGTGCCCTCAACGTCCCTTTCTGAGTCTCTGCGTTTTAATTCACTGCTCTTCCTCTTCCTCAAGCTCTCCAGTCTACAGATGCCCTTTCCTGAGGAACAAAACCAGCTGAGTCCAACGTCACCGTCCTCCTCTCTTCCCAGCAGGAGGGACATGGTCATGTGGCCATGTTTATGCTTGAAGGGTTTGGTGACCAGTGAAGAGTCTAGGGACATCACTGTTATTTTAGCCAGGCCTGGAGAAGTAAACTCGATGGTGATCAATTCTCTTATTGCATAGGAGGGCAACTGGGAGAAGACCTCCTTAAGTTTGCTTTTTTTCATTGCGGGCTTTCTTTCATTGTGGATGCCCAAGTTCATATTGCACCCTTACCTGTGAGGAGGGGAACTGTCACTCCTGCAACTCCAGATGACCCCACACTGACCCTGAATTTGCCACTGAAATTCATGCAGGACAGAGAAGCATGTCTATCACTGAGAATGTGCTGAGATTGTTCCAAGTGTAACGATCATCAGTGATCAGAATGACACGTGACAGGCATGAGAGAGTCACTGGTCACACTCTTTGTGTTGCTGTTCACACCGGCTAAGGCTGCGGCCTCGCCCCTTGAGTCTGTGTCTGTTGGACCACCCGGAGCCCCTTCCCTTGTGCGTCCATCACAGGGGAGTCCGTCTCCAGGTCCCACAGGGTCAAAGGCACGTGCATCTCAGTCTGTCCACACAGGCCAGCTTAGAACACAGTTCATTAGGATTCTTGAGAATCATTTAAATTGATGTTCGAGACTGAGAGAGACGTCCTATTTCCTGTAGCCATTTAATGGCATGGCCGCCTCCGTCCAAACTCCATGCAGCAGGGGTCACAGAGCTACTGGTCCCTGCAGTGCCCACACATCACGGTCACCTGTCACTCGTAGCGGCAGGGCCTTGACCAAGCTTCAGGTTTCCTTTCTTCACTGACTTTCTTGCATGGGCTCCTGGGAAATCAGTCTAATGAGACATGTTTATACATTATGACTAGTTGTTTTTTTTGTTGTTGATTTTAAATATTATGAGGTTCCAGTTCCCATAAGGGACTATGTTGGGGTCTCCAAGGTCACCCAGGTCAGATGATTCACTGGGACTCACAGGTCCCATCACACAGTTGTACTCATGGCTCTGATTTATTAGAGCAAAAGGTTACAAGGCAAAATCTGCAAAGGGAAAAGGCATGTGGGGTGAAGCCCAGAGAACCGAGGTGAGCTCCCAAGGGTCTCTCTCCCGTTGGAGCCACAGGACACAATCAACTCCCCCAGCAGTGAGTTGTGGCCACACAGGAAGCACTGCCCCCAGAAAGCTGAGCAAAGAAAGACCCAGCTCTCAGGAGTTTCTTGGGGGCTGGTCACATGGGCGCCCTCTGCTGGGCACAGACCAGAATTGCAGACGCCCAGAATGGGTCACCATAAACCACAACGTTTGTACAGTTTAGGGACATTCTCACCAGCCCTGAGAAAGGTGGGAACCCTCTCCAAGTCCAAGTTCCTGGCTGCCAGCCAGGGGCCGACCTTGTAAGCAGGCCTCTCACAGTTCGGCAGTCGGACCATCCAGGTTCATGCTTGTCTGCACCTGCGCAAACCATCCATTTTTATCAAAGCAAGTCACACACTGATACAGAAAAGTCTTAAATCCCAGTTTTCTGGAAATATTGGTTATTACAGAAGGTAGAGCTTAATTCACATAATTAGTTTTCATTATTATTATTATTATTATTATTATTTGAAATTAGTACTACAAAAATTTTATGAGTCCTATTAGCATTTAAACCATTTTTGAAAAGTTGAAGTTACAAACCAAGGATGCAGGTGAAAGTATTCTGTTGTATGAAAGTTTTGGTTTTTGCTCCCTGCCATGACAAACTACACCTGCTTTCTATTCTGTGATGTTTGTTTCCAGTTGAGAACCAGTGCCCCAAATAAGAATGAGAAGCTGTAATTCAACACATTCACTGTCAATCATGTTGGTGAAAAGAGAGGGCGGTCACTCTGTGCCCGAGGAATTCCCGTCCCCGACCCTGACTGTGAACCAGCCCCCACTGTGGGCACTGAGATGAGAGAGGCTTCAGAGTTTGGGATTGTGAGGAGAAAGAAGTAAACACACCTGTCAGCAGAGGGCTGGGAAACCATGTTTATAATGTCTAATTGTTCATTTAACGTTATCGTGAGTAATACTTAAAAGGGACTTAGATTAAAAAGCGTTTTTAAGGTCCTGCACAGGGGCCAGTGAAAAACGTTTCCACATTTTCCCCGCTTCCCTCACTGGCCAGCACCATGGGAGGGCCTGTGTGGGTGCCTGGTCCAGAAACCCAAGGAGCAGCCCAAAGCGATGCCCCAGGGGAACGGGAAGGAGCTCTCCAAGTTGTCTCAGGAGCACACGGTGGAGGCCCCACGCTCCTCCAAGGAGCCTCGGGAGATCCAGGTGCTGAGGTGTCACCCCCACCTCTGGGGGGACAGCTCCTGTCACAGCCTGCAGCTGGTGGACAGTGGCACTCAGCCTGACATCACCTTCAAGCTGAGTCCGCCCACCACGCCCACAGTCACCCTGGAGCCTCCATCCTGCCTGAGCTCCCCCTTCAGCTGTGAGTATTAGGACCCAGTGGAGTTCAGCAAGAGCAGCCAGCAGGAGGTGGACTGTGAGGACCAGCAGGAGTATGAGGAGGGGGATGTGCAAAGCCAGCCACCAGCACGGGCTGGGCCTGATAGTTTGCTTCCACACAGACGGTGGAGAGGACCTGGGCATCAGCACTTGGGAGGTGAATCCTGGCAGCACTGCAGCCAAGAGCGAGATCAGAGAGGGAGATCGAATCACCTACATGCACAGTGGACGCCCAGAACCAGGAGGAGGCCGTGAGCTTGCAGAGCCAGGGGAAGAACACCAACATTTCCCTGCTGGTGGCCCGGTCTGAGAGCCAGCTGGCACAGCGATGGAAGGACAGTGACCAGATGACTTCCTGGATGACTTGGACTTAGAGAGTGAGGGGACCTGAGTGTTTGGAATTTGAAATCACCCCTGCCCAGCAGCTCAGAAATGAAGAGGAGCAAGTGGTCCCCCATGTGGGCTCAGGTTTGAGCCACAGGCAGGAGCTGGACAGTGGGGTGGGCGGGAGAATGAGAGCTCCCGCCCTGAGGAGAGCTCTGAGCACAACCTACTGGGAGACAAGCGACGAGCGCCACAAACTTGCCTGGGACCCTGCACGACTCTGGCCTGCAAGGGGACGCCCTGGACAGTGGGGGCTTCCACTTCAGCCTGGACTCCCTGCTGACTGAGGGGGCTGGGCCGGGGTGGGGAACACCCTGGCCTCACCTACAAAGAGTAGGAGCAATACTGGGAGCTGCTGGAGATCAAGTGCCGCCTGGAGAACCGCAACCAGTCCAAGCTGGGCCACCTCTCCCCACCACTATGGTGACTCTGGGGCAATAGCGCCAAAGACTCCACCACAGTGAGAGCCCAAGAGAGGGCCAGGAGAGGGCCAGGATATGGCCGTGCTGGAGGAGAGACCGAGGCACCTGGCATTCAAGTGCCTCAACCTCCTGCAGGTGCAGAAGATGCAGCAGCTGCGGGAACTGTGCATGAAGGTCTGGCTGCTGGAGGAGAGAATCTGTGAGCTGGGGGCCAGCGGGCCGCGAAGCACCCCACCCCCTACTCCCCCTTAGAATCTAGTGTGTGTCTGCGTGTGTACAGGTGTGTGTTCACCTGTCTTCCTGTGTGTACACAGGTTTCTGTTACCAGAGAGAAGCCCCTGAGGAGCAGGGGCACCCCTTCAGTGTGTACAGCACAAGCCCAGGCAGTGCAGGTGCACGCACCATGCACACCCCTCCAGGGCTCTCTCAGTGTGGGTTCTTGGGGAGGGGGAAGTTGACCTGAAAAGGAGGTGAACAGGACTGTGCTCAGCTCCAGAGAACGTCCAGCCTCAGAGCTGAGCAGACTGTCCCCTGGCTGAGACCCACCATGACCTGTAGACAGAGGCAACCCTGATTTGGTGGGTTTTCTCCCTTCCTGTGCTCGCCAATTGTTTTTCTGTTTTGTGCACCTGCCCTGGGGGCTGGCAGCTCCTTCAGGCAGCCGGACAAAGGTGACACCCCCCAGTGAGGGCTGGGAAGGAGGTGGGGGGGAGAGTAAGAGATGAAGGGTGGGGGTGGGAGGGAAGGGGAGGAAGGGCAAGGGTGGGAAGGAGGAGAAACAGCTCTCCTGCTGGCTGCTCGGGTGGGGACAAGGAGCCTCTGGCTTGGCTTCCAAGTCTCACCCTGGGAACCACCACCTCTGTGAGCAAGGGAGAGCCAAGACTGGGGGCTGAGGGGGCCGTGTCCACCCAAGAAGAAACAACGGAGCCCAGGGCAGGGCCCGACTCCGTGTGGAGTGTGGCTGCTCTTCTGAGGGCCGGACTCACACCTGACGGGTCCAGAAGCCAAGGCCGGTGAGTAAGAGCAAAAGGCCTGTGTGACCAGACCCAGGTGGAGCTGAGGGAGTGGCCTGGGCCCCAGTGAGAGGGGTGCCCGGCCAGCTGGGCTGACTGGGGAGGAGATGTCCTGCACCCCACTCTGCAGGTGTGGCTGGGCAGCCCTCAGGGGCTGGTGCACTTGGTGAGGGCTGCCTCAACCCCCGGGCCCCTGGGCCTCAGAGAGCCTCAGCCTGCAGTCAGACAGACTGCTCACCGCCCGCCACTGGCATCGCAACAACAAAGCTGCCTTTTTATGGTGTTTAAAATTTTTTTTTTTACTTTTATCTTGGGGCTTCTGAACATTTTGTTACAGAACAACAGGTCCAAGGGGGGGGACATGCAATCTTTGGCCCACCCAGGGATGCCAAAAAAACTGCTACAGAACAACAGGGGCCCCTCCCAAGGACGGTATACTGATACCTACTGGGCTCATCTGTCCGCTGCCAATTGGAAAGACATCTCTCAATGCCAGAGATTTGTGAAAAGGAAACAAAATGTTTATTTAATGCTATTCAGGCCTAATGCCTCCATTAGAATAGCAAAGTCCTTTAGGGTATACGCCTACACACACAGTGCTCCCTTCTCCCACTGTCCCAGCTCCAGGTACCATAAATCAGGAAAAGAGAACACGTCTGTGTTTCCAGGCCGCTGGTATCATCAGTGGTGTTGACCGTCCAGGCAGGATCTCTAGTTAATCCAAAGTACTGTGGTCCCCTCTCATGGTCCACTGGAAAGAGTTCTTTGTACCCATTTTTCCCGTCAAAGTCTCTCCTGCTTCCCAGGCCACGCAGCCAAATGGAGCACCCCAAGGCCGCATGGGCCTCTTCTACCAAAGCTGCAGGGGTTCGCACTCCACCAAAAGCATGTGTCTTTCTTCTTCACCTGGCTGCAGGGATCTCCATTCTGGCAAAGCTGCGTGGTTTTCCCTTTCACCTGGAAAAGAGGAGGTCTGCATTCTGCCAAAACCACGTGGCTCCCTCTTTCACCTGGCCAAGAGGGGACCCTTACTTTGCTGAAACCGCATGGCTCTCCCTACATGACTGCAGGGGTCCTCACTCCGCCCCAAACTGCGTGGCTCTCTTTTTCACCTGGCTGCAGGAGTCTGCACTCTGGCCAAAACCACATGGTTCTCCCTTTCATGGCTGCTGTGTCTAGGTTTAAATCTCCACACCCATCCTCCTTTGCAGCCCCATTTCCGACTCCTCCTACAATCAGTTACACCTGCCAGTATTTCTGTATTATTACAAGTTTACTGGGCTGCCATAGTGAGTCTGGGCAAGTGTGGCCCCATGGCATAGAGCCAATCAACTCCAAGCTCTCATGCAGGGTCACGGCTCTGGCCTGGCTCCTTCCGTCTGCAGGGGCATCTGCAGCGGCCATGAGCCAGGCAGTGAGCAGGACGGGAGGCAGCATGTGAAGGGGGGAGCTTTTCTCCCCAAGGGAACGGCTCGGTTCCTTCTGAAAGGTCAGGATAGATGAGCTCGTTTTGTGTAAGTACCGGTTTTCTGTGTGAGCAATTCACATGTCAAGTCCGGTGGAGACAGTTAAGTTTTGTGGCTGCCTGTGTGTTTTATCTTTATTGGTTCATGATTAGGCTTTTTATACATTCAGTAATTTAAGATGATTGTGGTCATTTTTCCGATGCTCGAATTGTCCCACATGAGAACCCCGTCACGCTGGCTGCTCTTTTCTTCTGACAGGACTCTGTCAGCCTTTGAAACTTCCTTGTTTTCTAAAACACGCCTTGTCTGCCCCAACCCAGACCTGAGGCCAGTCCGTCTCCAGGAAGCTCTGTCTCCGTCACGGACACTGGGGTTTGGAAGCCACAGTCAGGGCGCTGGGGACGCTCATTGCTGCCGAGGTGTCACTGGCGCTGGTCTCTCTGTTTGCTGGGGCAGAGTTTATAGACAGAAAGTAAATTATTAGTTAGAATGGACGTTTGTTATCCTTCAGCTTCTTCATTCTTCCTTTTGTACATCGAAGATCTTCATCCCTAATTACATCAGTAATTACTGATTTGCTCTGTCATCTAATATACGTAACATAGTTTAAAATAATACACAGTATTGCCATTAACAATGACTATTAAAACTACTAATGATGTTTGACATTTTTTTGTATTTTTGTCCTTAAAATATATTCTACTAAAATATACAGTATTGCTTTCTAATTGCTTTAATATTTTAACTAATTGCTTTAACTAACATTTTCTCTGTGTGTTTCACTTGCTTCTGTTTGTTTTAAATTTTACAAGTTTTTGTTTGGTATTTATAAAAATTGTACAGCATTTATGCATTTCAAAAGTCGATATTGCTCAGCTGGTCGGAATGTCATGCTGATGCACCAGAGTTGCCGGTTCAATCCCCAGTCAGGGCACAGACAAGAGTCAGCCAATGAATGCATCAGTAAGTGGAACATCAAACTGAGGTTTCTCTCTCTCTCCCTTTCTCTCTCTCAAATCAGCAAACAAAACTTTTTAAAAACTCAGTGCTCACTGTTGCTTCAAACCCACTCCATCTAATTTATCCTCCTTTCCCCTCATTTTCATCAGTTTCTGGTTGGTCGATCCAGTGTGGCTTTTCGAAAATGTCTGTTTCCCTCTTTCCTACCCCAAAGGTAGCATGTATTTGACACTGTTCTTTGCATCTTGCATTTTCCACTACATCATGACATCCTTCCACATGGTTTCAAAGTGACATCCCTCCTGAGTGGGATTGAGTGGGCTCGCCTGTGTAGTAATAAGCTCTGTTGCATACATCTGCTGGCACCTACCAGCTATGTCTATAATCTAGTATATAAGGGGGTTGGGACCTCCCACTGGGTGCCATGCTGGGGGACAGGTGACACGCAGAGACACACAGGGGGACAAGCCCCATGCACGGATCTCCCACCCTTAAACGAAGGCACATCAAGCCTCCCCTAGGACTGCCAGGACATCCAGTAGCCTGCCCGGCCTTGACAGGCTGCAAGACGCCTGTGATGGCCGCGATGCTGGCCAGCCCCTCCTGCTGGTCAAAGTGAGTGAAGTCACCAAACTCAGGCAGGTGCCACCCAGCCTCCCTCGTCTTCAGCTCCACAGAGACCAGCTGCTCCCCTTGAACTCATGGGTGAGCTGCCTGAGGCCCTGTAGGACTGTGGAAGGCTGGCCCACAGGGATGCATGTGGTCAGGTGAATTAGGGGAGTTCAGGTCAGGGAGAGAGAAGAAATGTATGCGTCTCATCCATGACATGTGCTATGCTCAGTCTCTGAGCCTGAGACCCGCCTGGGTTCTCAGGGGACGAGCCCTGTTCAACCTGAGCTGGTCCTTGGAGACTGGCAGGGCTGCTGGGGTGGAAGGGAGAGGATGAAGAGAAACCGACACGTGCCCGACACTCTGGCCGCACGGAGACACGGGTGCAGCCCGGCCCCCAGGGTGGGAGGAGCAGAGGCTGCCTAGCATCGTGCTCGGGGTCCCCGAGGTGAGATCCTGGCCGTGACCCGCTGCTCTAACTGCGCTATCAGGTCCCGTGTGTGTGATGAGGGTGCGTGGGTGTGCGGCGAGGGGGTGAGTGAGGGCAGGGGCCCAGGTGGGCTTCGGGCACAGAGATGCCGCCTGGACGGGTGTGAGGGGAAAAGGCGGCGGTGGCAGGGGTACGATTTGTGATGCGGAAACCAAAGGCGAGGACAAGGCAGCCCAAGGGACGGCTGAGAGCACTGGGAAAGGGGTCAGCAATTCAAGGTTCGTGTCCGACTCTCACGACTCAGAGCGTCGTGATCAAACCAGTCTCTTCCTGTAACTTAGGTCAGTTTCCTGGAAGTTACCGGTTAAATTTTAATTAGTAAGATTCCTTTTTTCTGTTACTTTTTCCTTTACTATGTTGCAACTTCTGCTTAATGTTATTTTATTTTTAAAAATTCAATGTTATTTTTGTACTACTTTCAAGTGTACAGCACAGCACTTAGACAGTCGTACACTTTCAAAGTGCCCCCTCTGGTATTTCAAGCATCCACCTGGCACTGTACAGAGTTATAACGAATTGTCCACTGTATTCCCTGTGCTGTACGCTACACCCCCAGCACTGTTTTGTAACTACCGTGTTACTTCTTAATCCCTTCACCTTTTTCACCAGCCCCCGACTCTCCTCCGCTCTGGCAACCACCAGCCTCTGCTTAGCCTCTGTGTTTGCGAACATCCCCACAGCTTTCTGGGAGGTTGTTTGTCCAGGGGTCACTGAGGCACGGCCGTGTGCCCGGCACGATGCCGAGGAAACACAGACCAACCAGCCTTGGACCCCACACACACGGGGCTCACGTCTGGGGCAGAATGAAGACAGGTAAACAGGTGACCAGTGACGTGGTGGTACATACTGCAGTAGAGCTGGACTTGCAGTCAGGAAGTGGTGGAGAAATCAGAGTGCTGGGGCAGAAGGATGGAGGTCTGGGAGGAACTGGGGAGGCACCTGAACCTGAACAAGTCTGAGCCAGACCCTGGCTGTCTGGACTGAGCTGCACCTGTCCTTTAGGCTCAGAAGGGACATGAGAGGTGAGAGGGACTGGGCATCTCCTGGGAAGGGAAGTTGCCCATGAACCACAGAGGGAGAGGAACGATTCATCCTCTGTACTGTCTCTCACATGACACCCTAAATCTCCTCACCCAGGGGCCCTCAGCACTGACCTTTGATGACCCCAGCTTCCCGGGAGCTTAGGAGGGTCATCAAGGTGTGGAGTCCCAGTGGTCCCACTGAGGACCACCGCCCTCTGGTGCTTTAACCAACCAAGTCTCTGTGGGTGTGGGGGTAAAGGAACAAGGCAGAGGTAAAGAAGAAGAAAACAGACTCTAGAATGGGGGGAACCCTGCTGTATTCAGCCAATCAGAGACGTCCTCTGTGTTAATGTGGCTGTTGCCGGGCAAACAGGTGAAGAGCCTGGGTGAGGAGACCAAAGAATTCACCGGGTCCTTGTGCACCAGGGAGGCCCGGTCCACAGGAGCATCAAAAGGAAATTTCTGTTTGGGGGCCAAGGAGGGGCTCGGTCAACTGTTACTACGTCCTCCAGGAGGGACGCAGGGACAACAGGCCGTCAGAGCAGCGCACAGATGAGCTCGGACACAGCCTCCCTCAGAGCTGGTCCGCGGCGCAGTCGCGCTCTCCCTGCGAGATTCTGCACACGAGCTTGGGGTTAAAACGTAACTTTTACTTAGAAACTGGAAAAGTGAATCGATGGATATTCACTAGAATAAAGATACTGTAACCCTATGAGTTACTTAAGAAAATATTACTTTATTTCTTTGTTTGAGACAAACAATGTGCTAACTGTTGGAGACGCTCAGTCTCAGGAAGGCTGTGAGGAGCGTCAGTGGACTGTTCAGAGGGCAGAGGGTGCTGTGTGACCTCCGTTTGTCCCCACGGGTTCCTGGCACCCTTCTCCACGCTGGCTGGGACTGACCCGAATCCTCACACTGGCCTTGGCTTCTGGCTGGGCTAGGCCCATGGGAGGCATTGACAGAATGTCCAATATAAAAAATTTTAGCTCTGACTGGTGTAGCTCAGTGAATTGAGCATGGGCCTTCGAACCAAAAGATCATGGTTCGATTCCCAGTCAGGGCTCATGCCTGGGTTGCAGGCCAGGTCCCCAGTAGGGGACACATGAGAGGCAACCACACATTGATGTTTCTCTCCCTCTTTCTCCTTCCCTTCCCCTTTCTCTAAACATAAATAAAGAAAATATTTTTAAAAAACCAATACACAAAATCAATTAAACTGAGAGCTGGTTCTTTGGAAAGATAAACAAGATTGACAACCCTTTAACCAGACTCATCAAGAAAAAAAGAGAGAGGGCCAAACTGATACATCAGAAATGAAATAGAAGAAAACACCAAAGAAATACAAAGCATTGTAAGAAAATACTATGAGCAACTATATACCAACAAATCGACAATCTGGGAGAAATGGATAAATTCCTAGAAACATACAATTTTTCAAACCGAGTCAGGAAAAATCAGAGAATCTGAATACACAAATTACAACTAGTGAAATTGAAGTAATAATAAAACAAAACTTACAACAAATTAAAGCTCTGGACTGAATGGCTTCACCAAACATTCAAAGAAGAAATAACGCCTAGACTTCTTAAACTATTCTCAGAAATTCAAGAGGAGGTAAAACCCCCAACCTCATTTTATGAGGCCAGCATTATCTTAATTTCAACACCAGACAAAGACACTACAAAGAAAGAATATTATAAGCCAATATCCTTCAAGAACATAGACGCTAAAATCCTCAACAAAATATTCGCAAACCAGATCCAGCAGTACATTCGAAAGATCACACAGCATGATCAAGTAGGCTTTATTCCAGGGGTGTAAGGTGGGTACACAGTCCACAAATCAATAAATGTGATACACCACATAAACAAACTGAAGGATGAAAACCATATGATCATATCAGATCTGCATAGATGCAGAAAAAGCATTTGATAAAACCCAACAGTGATTTATGATAGAAGGTCTCAACAAATTGAGAATAGAGGGAACATACCTCAGTGTAAAGGCCAAATATGACAAACCCACAGCTGACATCGTACTCAATGAGCAAAAGCTAAAATTGTGTCCCTTAAGATCAGGAACAAGTCAGGCATGTCTGTTTTCACCACTCTTATACTGGAAGGCCTAGTCATGGCAATCAGACAAGAAGAAGAAATAAAAGGCATCCAAATTCAAGTGGAGGAAGTAACACTGTAATTATTACTATTCGCAGTTCATTATTCACCGATCACATGATGTGGTACATAGAAAACCCTAAAGACTCTACCAAAAAGCTACTAGAGCTAAGAAATGAATTCAGCAAAGTAGCAGAATACAAAATTAATATTCAGAAATCAGTGGCATTTCTATATACCAATAACGAACTACCAGGAAGGGAACCTAACAAAACGATCTCATTTACTCTTGCAACAAGAAAAATAAACTACCTAGAAATACATTTAACCAAGGAGGTAAAAGACCTGTACTTGGAAAACTATAAGACACTGAGGAAAGAAACTCAGGAAGATACAAACAAATGGAAGCAGATACTGTGCTCATGGGCTGGAAGAAGTAACATCTTATTAAAATGTCTATACTCCCCAAAGTAATCTATACAATTAAAGCAACACCAATTAAAATGCCCGTGGCATGTTTCACAGATCTAGAACAAATATTTCTAATATGTACATAGAGCCAAAAACCTACCAAACCCCACATAGCCTCAGCAATCTTGAGACAGAAAAGCCAAATTGCAGGAATCACAATACCTGTTATCAAACTATATTACAAGGCCACTGTAATCAAACAACCTTGTACTGGCATAAGAACAGGGAAAAAAATCAATGCGACATAAAACAGAACCCAGAAATCAACCAATGCCTAGATGGTCAATCAATATTTGACAAAGGGCACAAGAGCATACAATGAAGTAAGGACAGTTTTTAAATAAATGGTGTTGGGCAAATTAAATAGGTACATGCAAAAAAATGAAGTTAGATTACCAACTTACACCATACACAAGAATAAACTCAAAATAGATAAGAGACTTCAATGTAGGTAACGAAACCATAAAAAATCTTAGAAAAATAAACATAGGCAGCAAAATCTCAAATATCTATTGTAGCAATATTTTTGATGATACGTCTGTCTCCTAGAGCAAGGGAAATACAAGAAAAAATAAACTTAAAAGATAAAAAATATGACTTCATCAAAGTAAAAATCTTATCCACATCAAAAAAAAATCATCAACAAAATGAAAAGGGAACCCACTGTATGGAAAAGCATATTTGCCAATGAAACATCTGACAAGAGATTAATTTTCAAAATATATAAAGAACTTATACAGTCAACACCCAGAAGACTAACAATCCAATTTAAGAAGGGGTAAAGAACCTGATTAGACTCTTCTCCAAAGAGGACATAGAGATGGCCAATAGACATATGAAAAAGTCCTCAATGTCACTAATCAGCAGAGAGATGCAAATTAAAACCACAATGAGACACCACCTCACACCCACCAGAATGGCTCTCATCAATAGACCAACGAAAAACAAGTGCTGGCGAGGATGTGGAGAAAGGGAACTTCAGTGAACCACTGGAGGGAATGCAGACTGGTGCGGCTGCATTCCCACCAGAATGGAGTTTCCTCAAATGGTATGGAAAACAGTATGTAGTTTCCTCAAAACATTAAAAATGAAACTGCCTTATGATGCTGGGATCCCACTTCTGGGAATATTTCCCAAGAATTCGAAAACACCAGTTGGAAAGACTATACGCATCTCTGTGTTCACAGCAGCATGCTTTCCTGATGTAGACTCCGTCCAGCAGGGTCCATGTGTTGTGGATGCGACGAACGAATTCACACAGACTGCAGAAGTTCTGTGGGGAAAAAGGGACGGACGGCCACTCTCTGAGAGAGAGAGAGAGGGGGTACCCTGACCCCTGCCTGGACTGGCTTTTATTGCCTTCCAGTAGCATTACATCCCAGAAGGTTCTCATTCATTATACTTAGGTTTACTTTAAGTGATTAATTCTTACAGATAATGAAGAAAAATGTTGCAAATGCAAAAGAACAATAAAAGTGATTGATCTGGCTACATTCCATACTCGGAATGCCTTGGCACAGACTTTAGGGAGTTGCTTCAGAGATATACATTACACATTTGCAGTTTTAACTCAGGGTGAGGGAATAAAGCAAGCCTTAAAGCAGCCTAGGTACAATGCCAGTCTGGTTCCCCATGGGAAAGCCGATCTGCGTGCCTGGATCCTGTGTGCCACCTCGCACCTGATTGGTTTTCCTTTCGGGGCTGGGCTACATTCACCATTGCCATGCAGAGCAGTTCACAGTACTTCCCAACAGCCAAGATGTGGAAACAGACCCGGTGCCCATAAGCAGATGAGTGGATAAAAAAAGAAATAAACAGTGGTACATTTACACAATGGAATACTACGCCATCATAAAAAAGAAGAAAATCTAACTTTTTGCAACAGCATGGATGGACCTGGAGAGTATTATGCTCAGTGAATATGCCGGTCAGAGAAAGATAAACACCATATGATCTCACTTATACGTGGAATATAATGAGCACGATAAACTAATGGACAAAACAGAAACAGAGGCAGGGACACGTGGAACAGAGTGACAGCTGTCTCTGGAGAGGCTGGAGGGGGGGGACTGGGTGAATGAAGGTGAAGAGATTAACTGAAGAAGGTGTGTGTATAACCCATAGACACAGACGACAGTGTGGTGATAGTCAGAGGGAAGCAGGGGTCAGGGGCTGAGTGAAAGTGGGCAAAGTGCTGGGGATTGGGGACATCTGTGACAGTGTCAACACTAAAAATAAAGAAAAAATGCATCACATACACTTAGCATACCAAACACCATAACTTAGCCCAGACTACTTAATTAAAATTTTTTTGAAATAAGTTCATGTCTTTTTGGGAAAGGCCAAGTTCCTGTTTCTCGACACCCACAGCAAAACTTGTTTTTGTCCTTTGGAAGTGTTCATGCCAGTGGGTGTGAGGAAGTTCCTCCTGGTCATTTTGATGCTGAGCATCTGTTCCTGCACTGATTATTTGTGTATCTGCTGTGCAGAAATGACCGTTCAAGTCCTTAGTCTCGTCATTTAATTGGTTTTTGTTATTGTTGTTGTGAGTTGTAGGAGTTCCATGTACATTTGAGTTACTAGTCCCCTCTCAGATACATTATTTTAAAATAATGAATTTGGTGAGTTGACTTTTGACTCTGTTGATGGTATCCCTTGATAAACAAGAGGTTTTTTAAATTTTTAATGAAATCCAATTCTTCTTCCACTTCTTTTTTACATGTGCATTGGTGTTATATCCAAAAATATCATTGCCAAATTCAATAGTATGAAACTTTTTTCCTATGTTTTCTCTTAAGTGTATTATAGTTTTCATTCTTACCTTTAAATCTTTGAGTTAATTGTTGTATGTGGTGTGAGGTAAGTAAGGATCCAACTTCATTCTTTCACATCTAGATACCCAGTTTTCTCAGCACCACTTGTTGAAATAAAAATTGTGCTTCCCCCATTAAATTGTCTTGAGCTTGTGTTGTAAATTATCTGACCATGCAGGGAGGAGCTCCTTTCTGGCCCCTTCACTGCACTGGTCTGGGTGCCGGTCCTGATGCCAGCACCATGGACTCTGTGGTGAACGTTCAGTGAGGAAGTGCGAACCTCTGGCTCTTTTCTTCTTTTTCAAGATTGTTTCAGCAATTCTGGGTTCTTTGTGATCCCAAATGAATTTTAGGATGAATAGTTTTATTTCTGAAAAAGGCATCATTAGGATTATGATGGGGATTGCAATGACTCTCTAAATCGCTTTGGAGAGTATTGACATTTTAATAACATTGAATCTCCCAATCCATGAACATGGAACATCTGTCTACATATTTAAGTCTTCTTTAATTTCTTTCAGCAATGTTTTTTTTTTTTCTTAGTTTTCAGTGTGCACAGCATTCACCTCCTTGGTTAAGTTAATTCTTAATTGTTTTATGCTTTTTGATACTATCATGTGTGAAATTGTTTCTTTCATTTCCTTTTGGATTGTTTATCATGAATGTATAGAAACACAACTGATTTTTGTGTGTAGATTTTGTATCTGGCTACTTTGCTGAATTCATTTATTCATTCTAACATTTTTGATAAATATTTATAGTTTTCTACTGACAAGATTGTGTCACATGTGAACAGAGATCATTTTACTTTTTCATTCACAATTTAGATGCCTTATGTTTCTTTTTGTTGTCTTATCACTCTGGCTAGAATTTCTAATACTATTTTGAACAGAAGTGGCAAAAGCAGGCATCCTCGTCTTCCTGAAATTACAGGGAAAGCTCTCTCTGTCACGACTAAGTATATGTCGGCTGTGGACTTTTCATATATGGCTTTTATTATGCTAAGGTAGTTTCCTTCTACTCCTTTTTTTTTAGTGTTTTTTAAAATTACAAAAGTGTTGGATTTTGTCAAATGGTTTTCCTGTATCTATTGAGATGATAATTTGGGATCCTATTAATGGATAATTTTATTTGTAATTGGGTAACCCAATTACAATGTAATTGGGTAACTTTATTCTGTTAATGCTGTATTTAACTTTCATCAGTTTTGTATATATAATACTTTTAACATGCTGCAGGATTCAGTTTGCTAATATTTTGTTGGTTTTTGCATCAATGCTTATAAGGGATATTGATCTCATTCTTGCAGGGTCTTTGTCTAGGTTTGGTATTGGGGCAATGCTAACTTCACAGAATGAGTTAAAGTGTGTTCTCTGCACTTCAGTTCTTTGCAAAAAATATTGAGAAGAATTGATACTCATTCTTTAATGCTTAGTAGAATTCAGCAGCAAAGACATCAGCTCCAGAGTTTTTCTTCGTCAGGAAATTTTTGATTACTGATTCATCTTCTTACTAGTCACAGGTCTACTGAGACTGTCTACTTCGTGTTGACACGGTCCCGATAGGTGCTGTGTCTCTAGGAGTCTGTCCATTCCATCACGGGACCGAGCTGTTGGTCATGCGATTGCTCACAGGACTCTCTTTCCATCCTTTCTGCTTTGTAACATCAGAAGTGGTGTCCCCTCCTCAGGTCTGACTTTAGTAACTGGATCTGCTCTCGTTTCCTTAGTCACATACACAACTCTGTTAATCTTTCCAAAGAACCAGTGTTTGGTTTTGTTTCTTTTCACTGTTGTTCTATTCTCTGTTTTATTTACTCTGGTCTAATCTTTGCTACTTCCTTTCATCTACTGGCTTTGGGTTTATTTCTCCTTTTGCTGGTTCCTGAAGTTGTAGAGTAAGTGACTAATTTGAGGTTTTCCTTCTTTTTTTTAAATTAGCATTTACAGCTATAAGTTTCCCCTTAGCAGGGACTTCCTGCACCCCAGTAGAGTGTTAGGGTGGACTGAGATTTGTAGGAAGCATGAAACGAGAACGCATAGGGGCGAAGAAGGCCCAGGGCGGAGTGACTGAGGGAAAGGCCTCCTGTCTGTGCCCCTGCCTGTGGCTGATTTAATGAGGTGGCTCCAGGGTCCGGTGTTTGTTGCTCAGAAGGCTCCTTACCTTCCTAGTTCTGATTCATACCCAACACCATGAGAGGAAGGGCTATAAACTGGTGCTCCTAGTTTTCCACCAACTTCTACCTTTCTTGTCATGGATCTTTCCTCTTTCAGATCCTCCACACCTCATCTAGGATTCACCTGGGAGAGACTGTCTTCATCTTGCTGCCTCAATTCCAAGGGTGAGAGTGTCTGAGCCCTTCAAAGCCCAAGACCCCTATTCTGCTGGGGCCACATGCTGAGTTGGGAGGGAGACCTTGCCACTGTTAGTCAGTCACACACAGGGGTTGGGAACTAACCAGCAGGGCAGCTCAGGTGTGCAGCCTGTGCCTACAGAAGCCCAGGAACCAGGAAGGATGAGGCTGGGAAGAGAGGAAGCTGGAGCAGTGCTGGGTGACACTGAATAATGTCCAGCAGGGGGCGAGGGGAGGCGGTGCCAGGATCCCAGAAGAAAAGCTGTTCTGTGGGACAATGGACAGTGTTGGCAGCCCTCAGGGAACCCAGACAAGGGGAAATAGAGAGCAAAGGCTGCATGAGGTGGAACGGAGGCGCAGGGGGTGCACTGGGGCCTGTGGGAATGAGATGAGAATGTGCGAGTGTGTGGGAGGGTGAGGGCGGGTTCCCGGAGCTCCGGACCCAGAACAAATTGCCCTGACTGGCCCTGCTGCATCCCTGAGGTCTGCAGGGAAGGTGGCAGGGGATTTGGAGGGGGTGTGCAGGGGGGTGGGGAGAAAATACAGACAACTGTAACTGAACAACAATGGAATAATTTTAAAAATAAATTAAATGAAAGCTACTATTTCAAAACCTGAAGAAAAAAAAGAAATAAAGGGACAGAGTCAAAGCGGGGTCAACTGGAGTCCCTTCTACGGGACACAGAGGAGGGAACTGTTTATTGGTGAGGTCAGGGTGTCCATACTGAACCGGCTTTGAAGCAGAGTGTGAGGAAGACAAACCGAAATACTAGGTATATTTTATTTTTAAGAACATTTGCTGCTCCTTCTTGGTACAGTGATATCACAAGCAGCCAAGTCATCCTTTCCTTACGACAACCTACCAGGCAGTCTTCCGTGGCCTGGGGCAGCTGTGCTGACCCCGGGGCCTGCTTCCAACTCCCTTGGCACACGCTATCCTGCTTCGCTCTCCAGGCAACAGTTCCATAAGCACCTGCAGGTGGAGGAGCCAGAAACACAGGAGGATGAGGGGAGAGGGGGCAGGGCGATGCTACCACGCCCCTCCATCCCACCCAGCCCACCCCCAGCCTGCAACAGGGCAGGAGGGAAAAGGCCTGAGAGGGGTCTTAGGCATAAGGATGGGGGCAACCCCTCCTGAGCAGGAGGTGAGGTAGCACACCTGCTTGAAGAAACCAGACTCATGGAAGTGACATCCTTTCAGCTCTGACACTTTAAACGAGCTTCCCGACTGGGCTCCCCCCTCCCACACTCACTGCCCCAGAGCCTCCGGCCACAGTCCCAGGTCCTCCCTGTCACACCATCTGGGCCGCTGCAGAAAGTGGCTGTGGCTGCGAGTTTTTGTACCTACTCTTTTGTCCTCCTTGTCTCCTTAGTAAATAAAACCACTAGGGAAAATAAAAGGTGGGAAGACATAGCCAGCAAACAGTCAACAAAGTCTGTTCAACCCTAAGTTCTGGTCCAAATGGCACCTTCTCTCCAGATTTTCCCGTAGCCTGCGGGCTGCCCTGGCCCGGCTCCCCCAGGAGTTCCTTTAAACTGCGCATGTGTGAAACTGATCACACGCGGGAGGGGGAGGGGCGGACACATCCCCCTTTCTGATGAGATAAGAGAGGTGGGAATGTAAAACACACATTTCATAAACCTTGGAGTTTCTTCTCATGTTCCAGCACATGGTTCATTTTATGTGTTGGTTCACTCACTTCCTAATGCACAAACACTCACTAAGCACTGTGGTAAAAGCGCTCAGTGGAAACAGAAGACAGTAGGTATTTGCCTCGAGCAGTGAACTTGGAGAGGATGAAATACATGAAATGCTCTCACCTCCCTGATTCCCAGATGGGACCGAGAACGGAGCAGGTCCCCAGGGACTCAGACGGAGAGAACAGCCATGTGCCAGGTCACCGTCACCTCTGTGCAGACACACTCCCTGCCAAGAGCAGCAGGTAGAGGCTGCCACATTTCATATTAAAAATTACATCATTAATGCCTCTAGGAACACAGCCTCCACCCCCATCGGTCTCTGGAGGTTGTGACGACTTTCACTGATCAGGGGACACTCCACACCTTCCGAGTCAGGTCTCCCCACAGCCGTGCTTGAGAGTGAGGAGATGCATTAACCTGCGAACTAGGAAGCTTTCTCACACCAAGCTTTAAGGAAGCTTCAAGACACTATGTCCATATTTCTAGCAATGCGGCAGGACAAATGGAGGTATATTCAAGACGTAACATTGGCAGGGAAGAGAGAGACCTGACTGTGCAAAAGCGGAAGAAATACGAGGAAGCTTCCTGGAGGAGGTGACGTGTGAGCCCAGACTGTCCCAGGAGGACAGTGGAGGGAGGGCGTCAGAGAGAACACCCTCCGTTCCCAGCTCCTCTGTCCCGGCGGGGCCTCTGCTCAGGCCTCTCCCCAGTGAGATTCCGCTCCTCCCTGAGACCCCAGGAGGAACAGCCCCTCCTGGGAAGACCCCGTGCTCTCCCCTCAGCACAACCACGCCTGTCTGAAGGTCACTGAGTCACCCTTGGCATTGACTCACAATATATATCTCTATGTACGTGTGTGTATGTGTGTGCATTTACTCACTAACTTCTTTTCCTTGTGAAAGGTCTTTCTTATTCAGTACTAGACAGGACTTGAGGGAAATCCTTGCCATTCACAGGTGGGAACACGGAGACCTAGAGAGTTCCTGTGACCTGCCTGTGGTCCCCTAACTCGCTGTTAGAAGACACGGTGATTAGAAACCCAGCCCGAGGTGGGAGCTTGAGGGCGGAGAGCCGGAACCTTATACCCTGAGTGGAAGGCACACAGGTCTCAATAAATGCAAGACAGAGACACAGCAGGAGCTGGACACACACGGAGCGGGCTGACCGGACCGCTGGGCGCCAGGTCAGCACTCTCAAGCCCTCGGGTCTGGGGGCGGGGACAGGGTTTGAGTTGGGTGAGAGCCATCAGGAGCCCAGGAGGGACAGGAGACTCGTGGACCCTCGACATTGCTCTGCTCAGGCTGGAGGCCGCTTGGGGACCTGAGCGGTTCTGCGGGTTGGGACATCCAGCCCCGGGAGTAGTGTCCGTGCTGGGACTGAGACATGGGGGTCTGGAGGTGACCGCGCTGGGACGGTTCTTTGCAGAGGACTGGAAAGGACAGACGTGGCTCAGGGGGTTGGCACGGGTTCGGGGACCAGGGTGCAGACACAACTGCGAGCTGGACGGAGGCTGAGTCCTGCAGCGCCTGGTGAGGGTGGGTGATCAGCCCAGAGAAAGGGGCAGCCCGAAGTCTGTCTCCTGGAGCACAAAGGCGTATCTGGGGCTGGGACTGAAGCGGGAGGGAGCTAGTCCAAGGCCCAGACTGGGGCCGGGCACGAAGTAAGGTGAGAGAGCCAGGAGTCTGTCAGCTCTGGTACCGGGCTGGAGGTGGGTGAGGGAGCGAGGAGACGGTGACCTCCCGGTGTGTGCGGGGAGACGGGGCTGGTGGTGCGGCCTCTGTAGCAGGTGCTGCGAGGAGACACACTGGGGAGACAATGTGGGGGACAGTTGGGTTTCAGACCCTGGAGGGACCCTGGTGCACCCTCTGATGGGCAGTCACAGTGAAGCTCTGGGGCTGAGGAGAAGGTTCTGGACGAGATGAGATCGTCCAGGGAAGGAGAACCAAGGAGACAGAGCAAAGGACTGAGTCCTAGGAATGTGAACAAGTGTGACTGACGTTGGCGAAAAGAAGGCTCCAGAACCTAAGAGAGGGTGTTAGGAGAATCTGGGCAGGGAAGTGGCAGAGGAGGTTGTTAGGTTAGGTTAGGGTTAAATTAGCAGGGAGGACGAGGCAGGCACCAGACTGTCTCAGCAAGGGAGATAAAAAAGTAAAAAAAAAAAAAAAAAAAAAAAAAAAGTACAACCCGCCCATGTATGACCTTGTCTTTGCATGGCCTTGTCTTTGCAGAAAAGTATCCATTGTAGTAAGCAGAGATGTGAGTGTGTCCTCTCAAAATAGCCAATTGCTAACAGCTACGTCTGCTTCTGTATTTGCTGCTTGCTTGCTTGCTTGCTCACCCCAATAAAAACCCCAGGCTGTAAGCGCCAGGCACGACTCTCATCTGCAGCCAATTTGGCACCCGAGTCTCCGGAGGCACCCCGAGAGTTCGCCCCTGCGCAGGTAAAACTTTGAAACTTTGGCCAATAATGTTCCATCTTAAACTCCTGAAAGCTTCCGACATTTGCTCGCATTGGGGTATGTTACATTTGGAGGCCCCAGCGAGATCTCCCTGGGAGGAGTGTCTGGTCGGCAGCCGGAGGGACTGGCTGAGTACCGCGGTTTCGGTATTGGTATTTGGCAGCAGCAGTACCCTGAGGCGGAGAGGTGGGACGCCGCCTTGAGCACCCGCTCAGGGGCCCGACAGGGCCGGGACGCCGGTGCCAGGTTTTGGTATTTGGATGTTACCGGTCACAATTAGGTATTACCTACGGGTATTACTTCGGTTTGCGCAGCGTTCAGGGTTCCTGGCGCAAGCTGTGTGTGGATTGTTACCGCGGTGTCTGTGCCGGCGTTGGTCTTTGTTTTCGTGTCTGGTTTTGTTTCTATGACTAGTGTGTGATTCCTGTTTCTGAGCTCCCGAAGGTCTTACAGGCATCGGACATGGGGCAGAGCGGGTCGGTGTCGAGGCCGAGCTCACCCCTTGACTGCTCACTCACCAGCTTCTCGGACTTCAGCGGCGTGCAAATGGCTACGGAGGGCCACCACCTGATCCAGAGTTTCTCCGAACGCTAAGCCAGTTAGAGTGGCCTACATTCAATGTGGGGTGGCCCACGGAAGGGACGTTTGACCTGCCCATATTGTTTGCAGTCCGAGCCACTGTGTCCAGGGTGCCCCACCCTGACCAGTACCTGTATATAGATATCTGGGTCGACACAGCCACCGAGCGGCCTGGGTACATCAGGAAATGCATGCAGGGAACAGGCGGGGAGGGGGAAGGAGGGCTGTCTGCCTGGCTGCAGGGGGAGGGAGTGTGCAGGGAGGACAGCAAGAATCAGGCAATAAGACGGCTTCTGGGCAGCCACCCCTGGCAGCCACATCTGGTAGACAGAGGTTATACCCCGTCTTGACCGGGCCGCCGGAGGACCCTGTCGACCCAGAGAATGCCCCCCCCCCCACCTTGTCATCAGAAGGAGGAGCCCGATACTATGGGCAGAAAGGAAAACGAGCCCCTCAGCCCTCCGCATACTCCGAGCGGCGTTCGGAGAGAAAGGGGAAACGCCCCCTGTCGGGCCGCCGTTTTGCCAACTCAGGGAGGCGCCTCCTATGCCGGAGGCTCCCCGGGCACCCCCGCGGTTAATTTATGTCCCCTTCTCTACTAGTGATTTATATCATTGGAAACATCAGAACCCACTGTTTTCTGAGAAACCTCAGGGGTTAATCTCCCTCCTCGAAACCATCTTCAGGACCCACCAGCCCACTTGGGATGATTGCCAACAAATTTTACAGACTCTGTTTACCTCGGAAGAAAGGGATAGGATAGTCCGGGAAGCAGCGAAAGCAGTGCTGGGGAGGGAGGGAGACGCGGAGGTGGGGAGAAGAGAATTAGAGGCCATCTTACTAACCCAGCCGCCTGCATGGGACCCTAACACCCCTGGGGGAAGGGACTCGCTACTCCAATACCTCGGGCTCTATTGAGAGGATTACAGGCAGCTGCCAGGAGGCCCACTAATTTCAGTAAAGTTAGTGAAGTAATTCAAGGCAAGGAAGAGTCCCCCGCTGCGTTCCTAGAAAGACTCATGGAAGAGTACAGGGTTTACACCCCGTTAGATCCTGAGGCGGAAGAGAATAGGAGGCTCGTCAACATAGCATTTGTGACACAGGCAGCCTCAGATATAAGGAAAAAGTTACAAAAGATAGAGGGTTTTGAGGAAGAGAATAGGAGCAAACTTTTGGAAATTGCTCAGAAGGTGTACATTAACCGGGATGACCTGGAGGTGGGGCGAGCAAAGGAGATAGCACAGATCTTGATGGCCGTGTAGGAGTCCTCAGCCAAAAGAGAAGGGGGGCAGCAGAGGGGGCGGGGGCGCCCACTGGACAAAGATCAGTGTGCGTTTTGCAAAGAGAAAGGACACTGGAAGCAGGACTGCCCAAAACTGAAAGCTGCCAATCAAAGGCGGCGGCAGCAAGGCCCGGAGGTCATGATCCAGACTCTGGACTGGCGGGGCCAGGGCTCTATCTCTGTTGGCTCCCAAGAGCCCATGGTCACCTTGAATGTTGAAGGAAAGCCTGTAAATTTCCTGGTCGACACGGGAGCCGCCTTCTCCGTTTTAAAGCAGCAGCAGGGACAAATTCCGAGGGCTACCACCAAAATAGTTGGGGCAACAGGAAAGGCGGAAGCTTACCCATGGGCCACCGCCAGGATCACTGATCTAGGGAAAGGGACCATCACTCATTCATTCCTCGTGATCCCGGATTGTCCATATCCACTATTGGGAAGGGACGCGCTGCAGAAGTTTCAGGCCACTATTACCTTTAAGCCAGAAGGAGGTGCCTCGAGTGACCAAGAAGACACTAGGGTGAGCCTAGAAGTGACTGTCCCCTTGTCTGAGGAATACCTCCTAACCGCAGCCCCAGAGAAGGAGGGAATAGGCCTCGGGGTGCCAGAAGATTTACAGGCCCCAGTGCCTGGGGTCTGGGCAGAAACTAACCCCCCGGGGCTAGCCACACACCAGCCTCCTGTCCTAGTGCAACTCCTCAGCACGGCAACCCCTGTTAGGATCAGACAATACCCAGTGCCAGCGCGGGCACCACAGGGGACTGCGCGCCACCTGCAACATCTACTTAAGGCAGGCAGTTTGCGGAACTGCCAGTCGGCCTGGAACACCCCCCTTTTGCCCATTCAAAAGCCGGGAACCCAGGACTATCCACCAGTTCAGGACTTGCGAGAGGTAAACCTCAGGGTAGAGACTATACACCTGACGGTGCCAAACCCGTCCACCCTGCTCAGTTCTTTACCTCCTTTTTACACCTACTTTATGGTGTTAGACCTAAAGGACGCCTTTTTCTGCATACCCTTAGCCCCACAAAGTCAAGAAATATTTGCCTTTGAATGGAATGACCCAGAAAATGGACTAGTAGGGCAATATACATGGACAAGGCTACTACAAGGGTTTAAGAATTCCCCCACCATTTTTAACGAAGCATTAAGCAAAGATTTACAGGCCTACTGAGTAACCCATCCAGCAGTGACCCTGCTCCAGTATGTGGATGACCTCCTGATTGCAGCAGAAGGGGCCGAGGACTGCAAGGCTGCCACCATAGATCTGCTCCAAGACCTGGAGCAGAAGGGATACAGAGTGTCCGCAAAGAAGGCCCAGATTGTGACACAAACTGTAAGTTACCTGGGGTACACCCTGCAGGGGGGCCAGAGAGCATTACCCAGCCAACGCATTCAGACGGTCCTACAAATACCAGAGCCAACAACCAAAAGGCAAGTACGGGAGTTCCTTGGGGCAGTGGGGTATTGCAGACTATGGATCCTAGGATTTGCAGAGCTTGCCAGACCACTCCACGAGGTCACAAAGGGGAAGGAAGACCATTTCATATGGACAGACAAGGAGAGACAGGCTTTCCGGGCCCTCAAGGAAGCCCTTATAGCTGCCCCTGCTCTTGCATTGCCAGATCTGAGCAAGCCTTTCCAGTTATTTGCAGCAGAGAAAAAAGGGGTAGCACTTGGGGTGCTCAGCCAAGAGTTAGGGCCGTGGAAAAGACCTGTCGCCTACCTCTCCAAGAAACTTGACCCAGTGGCCTCAGGCTGGCCGAAATGTTTACGAGCCCTTGCAGCCACCTCAGTGTTAGTCAAAGAAGCCAGCAAGCTAACCCTGGGACAAGACATCCAGGTCATAGGGGAGCACTATATAGAGCAAGTGCTCTGAGCACCATGTGACAGGTGGCTGACCAACGCTCGCCTGACTCAATACCAGGCCCAGTTATTAAACCCTCCCGCTGTGCAGTTCCTCAAAACCACAGCACTCAACCCTGCCACCTTGCTGCCCATACCAGACTCAACCCTAATTCACAGCTGCAGCCAGATATTAGAAACAGTTACTGGCTCCCGCCCAGATCTCAAGGACCAGGCATATGAGAAGGTCGACCTAACCCTATTTACAGATGGGAGCAGTTTTCTCAAGGACGGGCAGTGATATGCCGGAGCAGCAGTAACCACTGAAGATGAAGTATTATGGCAGGAGACGTTGCCCCCAGGGACCTCTGCACAAAAAGCAGAACTCATAGGGTTAACAAAGGCCCTACGAATAGCTGAAGGGAAAGCAGCCAACATTTATATAGACAGTTGCTATGACTTTGCAACAGCCCACATCCATGGAGCAATATATAAAGAAAGAGGTCTCCTGACAGCAGGGGGAAAGGACATCAAAAACAGAAATGAAATCTTAGGCCTCCTCAACGCCATCTGGCTCCCCTCCAAGGTTGCAATGATTCACTGTAAAGGGCACCAAAAGGGAGAGTCCCCGGTCATAAGAGGGAACTACCTCGCTGACTCGACTGCCAAGGAAGCAGCCATGAGGAAGCAACCACACTTACTTCCCCTTCTTGCGCCCCCGACCCTGCCAGCGAACCCTAGCTGCCTCCCAGAAGAAGAAGAAGAAGAAGAAGAAGAAGAAGAAGAAGAAGAAGAAGAAGAAGGAGAAGAAGAAGAAGAAAAGAAATGAGGAGGAAATAAGAACCCTCAAGGATGGATAGAACTGCCAGATTCCAGGCTGTATTTACCCCAGGGAGTAGTTAGAGGAATAGTCCAGGACCTACATACTTCCACCCATCTAGGGGAGAACAAATTGGAGCAACTTATCAGGAAATACTACTCAGGACCCCAAGTCCGGGACGTTATCCACTCTATAGTCTCCAGGTGCAGCGCCTGCACTAAGGTAAATGCCCAGAACAAGAAACTACCTACTTTTGTAAGATACAGGGGAAAAGCCCTGGGGGAGCTATGGGAGATTGATTTTACTGAGATGACACCTGGGAAGCTGGGATACAAATGCCTATTGGTCCTAGTAGACACCCACTCAGGGTGGGTGGAGGCCTTCCCCATGAAGGGGGAGACTGCATCCACCGTATGTAAGGTTTTGTTGAGGGAAATCATACCCAGGTATGGCCTTCCTTTAGCAATAGGATCCGATAACGGACCTGCATTTGTCTCCAAGATATCCCAGGAATTAGCTCAAAGGTTAGGAATTAATTGGAAATTGCATTGCATTTATAGACCTCAGAATTCAGGACAAGTAGAAAGGATGAATAGGACTTTAAAGGAAACAATAATAAAATTAAAAGAAGAGACTGGCAAAAATTGGGTTGAGCTACTCCCTTTTGCCTTGCTCAGAGCACAATGCACCCCTTACCTTAACAAATGGACCCCCTATGAAATCCTCTTTGGACAACCTGTGCCCATTATTCCCCACTTAGCACGGGAGGAGATCGAAATCTCTAACCATAATTTCCTAAAGTCCTTACAGGCTTTGCAGAAGATCAGGAGAGAAGTGCGTGACCTCAGGACCCAAGCTTCGCAGGACCGTGCACCTCAGTCCCGGCTACCAGACCCACCGGACCCTGGACAGTGGATACACATCCTCAACCACAGATGAGGTAACCTAGAACCACGGTGGATTGGACCCTTCCAGGTACTGCTAAGCACCCCGACGGCCGTACGAGTAGCAGAAAAACCCTATTGGATTTGCCTTTCCCACGTGAAGCCCTCTGAGCCCCGAGACAGTGAGCCTAGACAATGGAGAGTCACCAGGAATCCCAACGACCCATTAAGGCTCACATTCTCCCCAGAATAGGACTCCTATTTTGCCTACTCACAAGAGCCAGCGCTGGTGTGCACGAGTGGGTACTGATTAGCACTATAGATGGGACAGTCATTGCATCCAACTATACTTTGCCCAACGTGCCCACTGTCACTCTCAAGACTGATTTCTCCAAATCATTTGGAGATGAGATATGCAACACCCCCTGGGATATAGACATGGTGTATACAGCAAAGACCCTCTAGGGGACGACCTGCCCTCGTCCTACTGCCTAGGAGGGATCGGTTGTGACACCTCCCTCAAGAACCAGAACTTATATTATTCAGGGGCATATGGATGCCCAGAACCTCCCCAGAGGTGGACACGAGGCTGTGGGGGGGGGGCAGAGGATTACTACTGTAGCAGCTGGGGATGTGAAACCATTGTCTCGAGGGGGTACCGGACTCCTGGAGGAGGAATAGAAAAACATCTACATGTTACAAGGCTAAAGAAAGACCTCGCCCACGGGTGGGACAAAAACTGTGCCATAAATAACTGCAACCCCACCATCTTTACTGTATTAAACCCCAGCGACCCTGAATGGCTCAAAGGAAGAACCTGGGGACTTAGATTGTACCTACAGGGCTCTGACCCAGGAACCTTTTTTACAGTCAGAAAGTTACCAACAGGTAGGGGGCCATTATTAAAGAAGCATGGGGGGGGGTTACCACCCAAGCAACTAAACCTTCTAGGGGGCCCACAACAACAAAAGCTCCAAGGGCCTCTCAGCCTCCGCAATCAGATGGACCAGCAACAACCCCTGGTTCAACCCAGCCTGAAGAATCTGAAGACCAGGAAGAAACAAGACATAAGGATTCTTGCCTTCATCAGAGAACGGGTAGAAGTGGTCAAGCTAATGGTCCTGTCCCAGCCATACACTGTATTACCTGGGGACGAGACCGAATCAAAGGTTTAATTCATAACCATGAGAAGGGGGGAATGTTAGGTTAGGTTAGGGTTAAATTAGCAGGGAGGACGAGGCAGGCACCAGACTGTCTCAGCAAGGGAGATAGAAAAGTAAAAAAAAAAAAAAAAAAAAAAAAGTACAACCTGCCCATGTATGACCTTGTCTTTGCCTGGCCTTGTCTTTGCAGAAAAGTATCCATTGTAGTAAGCAGAGATGTGTGTGTGTCCTCTCAAAATAGCCAATTGCTATTTGCAATTACTATTTTGCTAACAGCTACATCTGCTTCTGTATTTGCTGCTTGCTTGCTTGCTTGCTTGCTCACCCCAATAAAAACCCCAGGCTGTAAGCGCCAGGCGCGACTCTCATCTGCAGCCAATTTGGCACCCGTGTCTCTGGAGGCACCCCAAGAGACACAGCAGTCTCCGACCCTTCTTGCTCGCAATGACGGGATGTAACATTCATTAATGATGAAATAAAAGAGGAACAGGATTTTTATTTTTAAGTGAGTTCAGGGCTTGGAGCCCTGGTCTTGTAGAAAGCAGAATTGTTTTGTCAGTGAAATGGCGCCCCCTCTAGGTTATCTAAGGAACTCACGATATGGCAAATGTGTGCATTTCCGGTAAGTGAGATTGTAGGTGGTGAACTTTGGAATGTAGAAAGCCAAGACTATTTACTTTTAGTGACCTGACAGAACAGTTATTAAGGAGTGACGTGTGAGCACTAACAAGAAACCTGTCATCCTCGCACGCCTGCGGAGCTTCACCACCGTGACTCAGTCTCCCCAGGTGTGCGGTCCCTTCCGCCCGCTGCGCTCCGGCAGGTGCCCGCTCAGCCTGGACGCTTCCACCGCGGCTCGGCCACAGGCCGGGACAGTGAGCTCCACGAAGGCACGTGTGTCCCTCTCACCAGTGTGTGTCCTGTATTACGCACGAGACGCCAGTGCCCGGGCCTGACACCAGCAAACGAGTCTTCACAGGCACTTACCGAGTGAACGCGCTCCCTTCCCGGGCCGAGACCGCCCTCTGGTCCTTGTCCTCCGTGTGCGGGTGGGGCCGCACCTGTCTGGCGCCCGCTCGGCCTCCCTGCGGACCTGATGTTCCCGCTGGTCCGTGGGTCCCGGAGCCCTTCTCAGACCCAGCCCGTCACCCCTCGGCCTGCCGGTCCCCTCTCTTCCCTCCCAACGGCCGCAGGACAGGGACGTGCTGGGCAGAGGATCCCCCGTGGGCAAAGGGACGTCGGCGGGAATCTGCGGGGACGAAGGTCTCGGGAAGAAGAGCGGAGGGGGGCGAGGGTGATGCGGGTCCCAGAACTTCGAGAACTTTGAGAGGAGGAGTGACCAGAACGCTGCCCGGTGATGGACCAGGGGGTCGGGGAGGGGTGTTAGGATCCCGGAGGTGCAGGCGGGGCTGCGATCCCGGTGGGTTGGGGTCGGAGTTCTCGAGGCGAAGTCTGGGTCAGAAGAGAAAGGTGGGGAGAGTCTGGGAGGAGGACTGGACCCTGCTGGGAGGCGGCGGGTACTAACTAAGGGGGCTGGACCGGAGCCGGCTGGGGGAGGTTGGAACCTGTAACACTAGGGGCGGGACGGGGAAGGGCCTGCGCAGAAATCGGGTGCATCTCAGAGAACGGAGGCTTGGGGACGGGGACCTGCGCGTGGGCGGAGGTGCCGGAGACCGTGAGGGACCGCAGGACGGTTTGGGAGAAGGGCGATGGGGCGGGAAACCGGACGGTGGGCTGCGCACTGGTACAGGTTCGAGGGGTCCTCTCCCCCGTGGGCGGGAAGGGAGAGCGCAGGCGAGCGGTCTCACCGGGAACAGTGCTGTGCACCCGCCCGAGGCCTTTCACCGGCGGGCGGGGCGCAGCGCAGGTCCGGGGGTTCCGGAGCCGGAGCTGGAGCTGGCTAAGAGTTCACGTGGATGCGCTCTCCAAACCCGCTTACCTCCCTTCTCTCTTTCCTGGTTGTGAAAGACGAAAACCCTGGAGAATCGGAGTCCGAGGAGCGTGGTGAGGGGGTGAAGGTCTTCTCCTTCCACGGTGCGTGAACAGGGGGAGGGTCGTTGGACCCCAAGTGCGGACGCAGAGGCTCCGGACCCCTGAGCAGGGGACCTGCGCACACGGGCGGCCTCCGGCAGCAGGGTCGTTACACGCGCGTTTTTCTCCCCAGACATTCGGCTTGTTTAGGTGCCAGTAGGGAGAGTCGGCGTTTATATGTCAGAAATGCCCCTGGTGAGATGAACGTCCCTGTCCGAGGGGTCGCCTCCCCAGTGGGGGTCTGGTTCCAACTGTGTGCTAGGCCTGGGGAAGGGCCGAGGTAGAGTTCGGGGGCAGTTCTGGTCCCCTAAGTGAAGTGGTTGACGGAGAGGGTCTTCTTTGCTGTAGCCACTGTGAGGAGTTCTCCTTAAAGATGAAAGTGAACTTTGCTATTGCAGCAAAACTAGGCGCGTGGCATATGGACTCGAGGAAACAGGGAGAAGGTGTCAGAGGGTGGTAGCTCCCGCCCAACCCGGTTACTGGAGTTGGGACCTTTCTTTACAGGAGTTACTGGGTCCAGGAGTCCTCAGGGTTGGTGTTGGTCTGTGACTTGCATTGATGAATAATTGGAACCAGGGCATTGGCTGCCTTCTTCTGCCCTCTCCTGTCTCCAGTGTGACGCGACCCCAGGGTCCCAGCGTCCAAGAGCTGATGTGACAGGACCCCCTGAGCTCTCTGGGAGGGACCTTTCCCCACAATCAGGGGCACCAGAGCTGAGTGGAAGAAGAACCTGTCTTCTCCCTGGTGGGACTGTTTTCCAGACACACAGGGGACAGAGCCAGTGTGACGGGCTCCCTACTCTGTCAGGTGGGAGCCCTTCCCGCGTCCACAGGACTCGCTGTCAGGCAGGACGCCTGTCTTTCCCAGGCCGGGTCCCTCTTCACTGTGACAGGACCCCACTCCTGGCAGGGAGAGGCTCCCTTCCCACACTCCCAGGACCCAGAGTTCAGATGGCAGGGCTCCCTACTTTCTCAGTGAGGGGCCCACCCCACATTCATGAGACCCCGAGGTGATCAGACAGCACCCCAGACTATCCCATGTTGAACCCCCACACACTTTCTGGGACCCTGGCTGATGTGTCTTCTTGGGTGGGGCCTCTCCTCCTGCTCAACACTCAGTGCTCATGAGAAACCACAGCTTCCTCTTCCTGGTGGGGCTTCTTCCTGCAATTCCCAAACCCAGGGCTGAAGTGACAGGACACACAGCTCTCTCTGAGAAGCCCCTGTTGCTGCACTTATGGCACATAGGCGACGGGACCGGACCCGTCATACTTACAGGCAGAGATGTTCCCCACAGTCATGGACCCACGGCATCTGTGCACCTCATGATCCTCTGTGCACCTCACAGGGCTGGTGTGGCAGAGCCCTGTACTCTTGGAGGGGGGCTGTGTTCGGGCTCCCAGGACCCAGAGTTGAAGTGACAGGACCCCTTGCTGTCTCAAGTCAGACCCCTCCCCACAGTCACTAGACTCAAGGTGGAGGGTCAGGACACTTACATTTCACAGAGAGGGACCTTTCTCAACCCTCACAGGACACAGGTGTGCATAACAGGACACTCCTGTCTCTCATTTGGTCCTTTCCAAACTCAGGTGACCCAGGGCTGAGGTCACAGGACCCTTGGACCCACAGGTCTCAGGCGAGGACCCTCCTTTGCTTATAAGACCCAGAGGTGACTTGACATGACTTCTTATGGTCTGTGGTGAGGACCCAGAGCTCATCCCACGAGGCTCTATCTCTCTTAGGTAATATTCTCCCAGCAGTCAGAAGACCCATGGCTGACTTGGCAGGACCCCTGTTCTCTGGAAGTGGGGCCCTTTTTTATACTCCGCTGCACCGCGCCATCTAGTGTGCATCTTTGGAATAGCACCTGAGTTGAGGCCAGCAGGAAATGTTCTTTTTGTCGTCACCTTGTGGACATCTTGGAAATAACACCTTTTTCACAGCATCTGCTCCTATCCTTTTTCGCAAGGTCACTTTGAACCCCATGGAACCTCACACCATCACTGCCTCAGTACATTTTGTGTGTGCACGTTTCCATTCTATCCCTGACGCTTTTCTGCATGTGAGGTTCCTGAGTCTTTCATGTGAGTGAGGTTCTCATGCCTATGGACTTCTCAAATTTAGTTGTTTTCATTTGGTAATTTGTTTTATACCTGTTGCATTATTAGAGCAGCCCAAAGATTCTTGAGGTTAGAGGAAGGTTTGTTTCTCCACCACGTAAGCAAACAGTCAAATATTTATAGGAGGTGGATGTGGGGAGTAAATGTTTGTCGCCATTTACTTAAGTAAGATTTAATCATTTAACTGAAGTAACTTATTCTCAAAAGTGAAAGATTATCTGAATAAAACATGGAGCAGTGTACTCATTTAGCTTGTGGATATGGAAGTTCTATGTAAAGTTTCAGAGGCAGTAATGAAGCGGACCAACATTTTGCCTTTGGCACGTTGACTTTAAACTGGCTGTTAGGAAAAGGAAGACTGAGGGAATTACTGAGGATTGTCGTCTCATTTATTCCTGAGAGATGTAGTTGTCAAAACTGGGTTTAGGAAGAGAGCTTCAGCATAGCTCTAGACAGTAATACTCCTAGCAAGAGCTTGTTGAACCTCTTACCTTAGTTCTGGTGTCTTAAAGTTTTTGGAAGATAAAAAACGTCATTACAAGTGGCAAATGTGTGTGTGTCCCTTTTCCCACTGAAGATGCAGGAACATAAGCAACATCTTCGGCCCCTTTGGCTTTGTCACTTCAAGAAAGGTACAAGCGCAACTGCAAGGCAACAAAATGTTCATGGTGTATGTGGAGACATTGCTGAGTGATGGAATGTGTCAGAAGTGTTTGTGAAGTTTCATGCTGGAGATTTCTTGCGTACAGTTGGCACACAAGTCAGCAGACCAGGTACAGTGGAGAGCCATGGAGGGGAGATGTTCACTGAGGACAGACCACATTATGGCACACAGGAGACAGGCGACCTATTCAGAAGATGTAAATCAAGTATCAAGAATTATTTGCACCACCACAGTGATGTTAATTGCATTGCTGTTGGGTTCCAAGCAGTGAAATGGGGTTCTGGGAGACCCCTTTGGACTGCATTTCCTGAAGCAGTTCTTTACTGAAACCTAAGGAAAATATTGTGCTTCAAAGACAAATTTGGAGGGAGGATGAACTGTTGATATGGTAGAATAATGTGGAATGGGAGAGTTGAGGGAAGGAAAGGGACCACCACCAGCAGCCCCTCCAAAGGCTTGTTTTCATCCAAAGGAGGTGATGTTGTGTATGTGGTGGATTCCCGAGGGTGTTGTGCAGTGGGAGCTCCTTGCAGAAACCCAACGGGTTCCTCCCATCAGAGCCACTGAAAGCTGCCCGTGGGAAAGCGTTCAGAATTTGTCAGCAGAAGATGCAGAAGGCGCAAGGCCATTTAGTTCAGTCTTTCCAAATTTGTCTTAATGGAGAGAAATTTCCATTCCCTGGAAGACTGCAGAAGTCACCTGGAAGAGTTCTCTGCTCTGAAAGAGAACAACGTCGTGGGATTGATAGAATGGTGAAGTTGCCTGAAAAGTTTCAGAGCACAGTGGCACAAAGTGGTGACTGTGTTGTCCAGTCACTTCGCTGGGGGGAATGAAAAGCCTGCCTGTCATGGCACCTGATGGTAAAAAATGAACTAAGGTTTCTTCCAAGTTCGATGTGTTCCAAGTGTCGGTCTCTGCTGCCATCTCCTGGCTATTTGGGGGAATGACGCCTCAGTACAGGTCAGTAGTAAAAGTGGTTGATTCCAGTGGAATATCAATGACTTTTGATGACAGGGTTTTTTTTTAAGTGTCTTGTTACAGATTTTATTTATTGTTTACTTTTTGTAGAGAGAGAGGAGGGAAGGGACAAAGAGAGGGAGAGACACATCAATGTATGAGAGAGAAACATTGATCGGTTGCCTCTCACATGCCCCCAGTTGGGGACCCGGCCCACAACCCAGGCATGTGTCCTGACTGGAAATCGAACCAGTGACGTTCTGGTTTGCAGACCAGCGGTCAATCCACTGAGCCACAACAGCCAGGAGTTGACTGCATTTGAAATGCAATCAAGTGCAAACCAGGGGTTTTTACAAGTGTATTTGAAAACGTCTAAATGTCAGGGCTGTCCATTTACCTTGTCAGTGGTTTCCAGATTAACAGCCAGGAGAGCAATTAGCGTGTTTTATGTGACATTTCCTGGATCTGGTTGTGTAGTGTGACAGAGTCGGGTTTCTACAATTTCCAGGCATGCTTGAAAATTGTCATTTGCTTTGTTGCAGCTTTCTTAACACAGTGGTAAAATTTATTTGAAATTCTGCACCAAGAGTTAAAAGAAAGTAAAGTAAAACACGAGCCCCCTCATTTTATGTATGTGCTCCTACAGACATGTTGATGGGCTCGTTTCCTCAGCTTTGCCTAGATTGACTTTACTGTTTTAGTTCATTGTATCAGTAAACAGCAAAGGAACCTTTTTGTGAAGCCAATATGTGTTTCCAACTGTTGGTCTCTGCTGCCACCTCGTGGTCATTTTTGAGAATGACACCTCATTTCTGGTCAGCAGGAAAAGTGGTTGATTCCAGTGGAGTATCAATGGCTCTTTTGATGGCAGTGGTATTTATAAAATCATTAGAAAATTTCTAAATATCAGCACTGTCCAATTATTGTGGAACTGGTTTGCAGGTTAAGGGTGAAGGGAGAGATGAATGCATTCTATGTGATGTTTTTTGAAACTGGCTTTGTAGCATAATTTAAGTCAGGCTTTGATGAGTTGCAGGCATGGTTGGAAATCTTTCATAGTTTGATTTGTCTATTTCAGCTTCCTGAAACAGTGATAAAAGTAAAGTTTATTTCGTATTCTGTACCATGATGTCAAATATAAAATAAAATACATAAAGAAAATGAAAGTGTCATCGTTTTGTGTATGTAGCCTTAGGGATATGTCCTGGGGCTCTTTTTCTTTCTTTTTTTTTTTGGTCTAGATGTGTTTAACTATTTCAGTTCCCTCATATGGGTACAAAAACTGGTACATTTCCAGTTTCTGTTTCTGACATGCGTATTCCTGGGTGAAAATTTCTTTCTTAAGTTGTGTCACATAGTGTGTTAGGCATATTTCAGTTAAAGTTATTTTGTATCTCAAAGGATGGTTCACTTTGCAGATTATTTAGGTGTCTGCTTCATGAATACCAAACAACAGAACTTTCTGGTCACTCACTTTCAGTGAATTCTAGCTTCAGTGCTATGAGAGCAAAAAAACACACTGTGTATGATTTCCACACTGCAATGCTTGTTGATGCTTTAACACCAGGTTGGCCAAAAAGTCAGTTGGTTCCCTCACCACCCCCACCTTCACTCTCCCATCATGTTGACTCGGGTTCACGCATTTATCTGTAACTTCAATTGAAACACTTTGGTTAAACTGTATCATGACAGATGTCCTATCAGTGTGCATTAAAAAAAAACTCATCAGAAGTCTTGAATGTGTGGCCATTTTCATATTGAAGATGGATGAATAGAAGTAATATTTTCAGTTATATTACACTGTGGCATTTCAAGAGGGTTAAATGTCAGTTGAATGGAATACCAGATTTGTGCCACTTAGGAGAAGGTATTATGACAGCTTGAATGTGTCAGAAGTGGTTTGCGAAGTTTCTCATTGGAGATTTCTTGTGTGAGGGTTTCCCACACGTCGGATGGACCAGTCATAGTCGATAGCCATCCAGTCCAGACGTTCATCAAGGAGAGACCACATTATTCCATGCAGGAGACAGGCGACATATTAAAAAACCCTTAAGCAAGTGTTTTAAATCATTTCCACCAGTATGGTTACATTAATTGATTTGATGTTTGGGTTCACAGAAGTTAAGGGGGGAGGAGGAAGGATCCCTGCCTGACCACATTTTGACATCAAATTGTCTGCTCCTATGTGAGAAAAATGTTGTGTTTCCAAGACATTGTGGACAGGGGGGTGAATCGTTGATATTTGACACTAATGTGGAACCAGAGAGATGGTGGGAACACGAAGGGAGTGCCCTTCATCAGGGCCAGCAGCCACTTCGAAGTGTGGTCTGCACCCAAAGAAGGTGATGCTGTGGATATGGTGGGATCACTAGGGAGTCCTGTACTAGGAGCTCCTTGCTGTATACCAAGTGTTTACTTCCAAAGTACTGCTCCCCATTGGACCAGTGGAACTCACTGCCCCAGGGGAAGAGTCCTGAATTTGTCAGCAGAAGATGTGCAATCAATCGTCCATCAGGAAAAGGGAGAGAACAGGTTTCTCTTTGGTGACCAGGGGAAAACGGTTCCAGCCTGGTGGGGCAGTCCTGATTCATGCACAGTACACATAAGACTTGTATCCTCAGACTGCCAGGTATTTCAGCAGCCTTCCCTAAATTCTCTTAGTGGAGAAAAATTTCCGGTCAGTGGAAGACTGAAAAAAGCACTTGGAAGAGTTCTGTGCTCAGAAAGATAACAATGTTGTAGGCAGATGGTATGATGAAGTGGACCGAATGATAGCAGAGGACAATGGAAGTAAATGATGAATCCACGGACCACTCACATTGTTGAGGTCAATGAAAAAAATGTGCCTGTCCTTGAATTTTACTGGAAAACGTGAAGGAGCCTTGTGGCCAAGCCCATAGTACAGCATGTGTTCCAAGTGTCGGTCTTTGCTGCCTCTCGTGGCCATTTTTGAGAAATGACATGTTAGTTTAGGTCAGCAGGAGGGGTGGTTGATTCCAGTGAAATATCAATGAGTTTTGATGGTAGTGGTATTTACAAGTGCATTTGAAAACATCTAAATGTCAGGACTATACAGTCACCTTGTGACTAGTGTCCAGAGTAATGGCCAATGGAGGAATAAGTGTGTTTTATGGGACGTTTCTTGGAAGTGGCTTTGTAGCATAATAGAGGCAGGTGTTTAGAAGTGCCGTGTGAGTGAAAGTCATTTGTAATTTGCTCTGTGTGTTGCAGCTTCCTAAAACAGTGTGTAGGTAAAATTTATATATGATGGTGCTACAAGAGATACAAAGAAAGCAAAGTAAAACGCCAGCGCCATCATTGTGTGTACGTGCCCGTGTGGGATTGTCTGCGGGCTCGTTTTTTCCCTTTCCCTGGATTTATCTACTAATTTAGGTTCTTGGTACAGAAGCAAGACACGTGCATTTCCAGCTTCTGTTTCTAAGCTATGAATTCAAGGGTGAGGATTTCTTTCTCAAATTGTTACAGAGCATCTTTACTATCACACAAGTGCAGTTGTTTTGTAATTCCAATAGCAGTTTATTTCAGAGGTTCTATAGAAGTTTATTCCAGAAATCTCAAACAACAGAACTTTCTACTCACCCATTCTCAGTGAATGCTGCTTAAGTGCTATGAGGGCAAAAACATACTGTATAGAATTTTGAGGCTGCGATGCTGGTTGAACCTTGCTGTAAGTGGGGCTGGTAGAAATGTCAGTATTTTAAAATGTCTAAATGGAAGGAGTGCCCAGTTACCTTGTGACTGGTTTTCATATTAGGGAAAGGAAGCAATAAATGTGTTTTATGTGCCATTTGTTGGAACTAGCTTTATAGTATAATAGAGTCTGGTTTTTAGAAGATGCAGGTGTGAAAAGCACATTTGTAATGTGCTTTGTGTGTTGCAGCTTCCTTAAACAATAAAGAAAGTAACATATATTTAAAATGAATTTTTACCCAAGAGGTTAAAAAATAAAACGCTATTATTTTATACATAAAAATCAAACGAACTATCTGGCTGAGCAACTGATACTTGTCAAATGTGCACCTCTGCTGCCATCTCGTGGGACATTTGGGAATAACATCTTAGTACAGGACAGCAGGACAAGTGGTTGATTATAGTGGAATATCAACAGATAAATCAAAAAAATAAATCAATCAACTGTTGATTTTTTTAAAAAGACTGTTTCGAGGTACAAGTCTCAGGTCCCAATTTCAGTGACCATTTCCCTGGAACCACTTTTTATGAGCACACCATCTGGACCAGACATCAAACTTCGAGGTTCACCCTTGGTTCTTTGATTATGTCTTTAAATTATTCTTTGTATATATAAAAGATATTTATTTCTGCATGTTATTTACCACACAATTTACTAAGTTGTACTTTTTATGATACCTTTAGGTTGATATTCATGAGTTGTCAAGATAAATAAGATATCGTGCAATAATAAAATCACATTAGTTTAGCTGTATAAGGCATGAAAAATAGAGCTTGGAAAAAAACATGAGGATATGAAAAGTTAAAAATGTGCTACTTAAGCCCTGGCTGGTGTAACTCAGTGGATTGAGCGCGGGCCTGCGAACCAGACAATCGCGGTTCAATTCCCAGTCAGGGCACATGCCTGGGTTGCAGGCCGGTTCCCTGCAGGCCAGTTCCCAGCAGGGGATGCACGAAAGGCAACCATACATTGATGTTTCTCTCCCTCTCTCCTTCCCTTCCCCTCTAAAGATAAATAAATAAAATAAAAAAGTGCTACTTATAAGTTCATTAATAATTAGATAAAATAGTAACATGCTTCTTAGCATTGTAAATGAGTTCAGGGCCTGGAGCAGTGGTGTTCTAGAAATCAGAAGTATTTTGTAAGTAAAATTGTGCCCCTTGTAGGTTATCTGAGGAACTCACAATATGGCAATGTCCACATTTTTTAAAAGAAGAACATTTGATGGTGACTTCTGGAATGTAAAAGAGTAAGATTGTAGATTCTAAGTAATTTTAAGAAACAATTGCAGAGTGATTTCTGGGCAGTGAAAAGGGACAGTGACCCTCAGTGCTGTGGTTTATCACATTGTGGTTCAGTTTCTTAAAGTGTCATATCTTCCTTGGCTTCTGAGATTTCCCGGGTGTCTTCTTAGCCAAACATGTTCCTCCCCAGTCTTTGCAAGATGGCTGACATTTTAATTTATTTTCTGTTGTTCTTTAGCTCTCAGCCTCCAGGTTGCCTGTCCAGAGAGAGGTGTGATTTCAGATCTAGGGTGCAAAGTCACATGCTGTTTGTATTCTACTGGACTCTCCATCCTGCTCCATAGAGAGTAGAGTTTCTCATTGCTATGGATCATATTTTCTCCTGGGGGATTTTTCTCCACATTGTAGGTGCTTATTAGTAATCCTTCCTTCTGTTCAGTGCATGCCAGTAACTCCCACCTTCACCCCACCCCAAGAACAATGTGAAAGGTCTCCATACAATGTGCCAAATGTGCCCTTGGGGGAAAAGTCCACCTGAGGTGGAAAACCACTGAGCTGGAAGCTGTGATCATGTTTGGAACCTCAGTGATCTGTCCTTGGTAAGAAGTGTTTTTACTATCATTCCATGCAAATAATTTTCTAACTCCAATTGTGGTTTATTTTTGGGTGGTTATTTAGGAGTGTATAATTTGTAAATAAAAATATTTTCTATTTATGTGTTGTTACTGATTTCTTGATTAATGGCAGTGAGAGCAATAAACATATACATGTTTATAGATACACATATATGTGCATATACATTATATATACATATACACATATAAATACAAAAATATATATAAATATATATAAATTTCAGTCTTTTTAAAGTTTGTTGGAACTTGCTTTATATCACAATATGGTCAGTTTTTAAAAAAATTCCCAGGCACCTTGGAAAGCATCTGTAATTTGCAGTTTTGGGTTGTAGTGAAGTAATTATGCACACTGAATGCCATTTTTCTCATGTTATTTTAAAAATATTTGTACTATGTTTTGTGGGTTTTATTGATTCTGAAACAGAACTTGAATGATAGAGGTTGGATAATTCTCCTATTATGATTGGTAATTTGTATATTTTTCCATGCATATATTTTTGAGCTTATGTTAGTCAGTGAATAAAAATTTGGAAGTAACTGGTACATTGAACTTACTGATAAGAAGTACTGGTCTTTATTTGTAGTAGTGGTCCATTTTTTTGCCTTCATGTCTACTGTATGTTGTATTTTTTCATTTGGTTCATGTTTCTATAGTATATATTTTTAATTCTTTCTATTTAGATCTCTTGGTATGTTTTAGATGGCTGTGAGTGTTTTATGTTAGTTCTGAGTGGCTATTGAAATCAATTAAAGAATTGATTTTGGTGGAGGATGTAATGTAGGGGGCCCAACATTTTTCTCATTCAGTTGTTCCAACCCCTTTTATTACATCTCAGATATATTCCCACAGATCTAAGGAGAGATGTTTATCATAGAACATGACCATGGCACCTCACACCATCACCGCCTCATTTATGCTCTTGTCTGTGTGGGATTTCTGACTCTGTCCTCTGAGTGAGGTTTCCTGGCTGTGTATGTTTGACAGTTGGCAATTTTTGGTTGCTAATCTGTGTCATACTTGTTGAATTATTAGAGCAGCCCAAAGATTCTGGAGGTTCCAGAAAAGGTTGTTTCCCCACCACATAAGCAAGCAGTCAGGTATTTAATATGGGGTGAATTTGGGGAGTACATGCATGTCACCATTTACTTAAGTAAGATTTAACAATTTAAAGTAACTGATTCTCAAAACTGAATGATTATGCCAGTGAAATATAGAACAATGTACTAATGTAGGTGGTGGATATACAACTTCTGTGTAAAGTATCAGGGACAGTCATGAGAGGGCCAGCATTATGCACTTGGCACATTGATGTTAAACTGGCTGTTCAGAAAGGGAAGACTGAGAAATGCCTTAGGATTGTCATCTTGGTTCTTCCTAAGAGGTTTAGGTGCCACAATTTGTTTTAGGAAGAGAGCTTCAGCCCAATCACCTCAGCTTCAGACAGTAAGACTCCTATGCTTATAGGAGCTTGTTGACCCTCTTCCTGTACTCGTTGCATCTGAAAGTTGTGGGAGTTGCCCAACAGAAATTGATATGGGAAACTTTGAAAAACCTCTGTTTAGCCTTTATTTGCCCAGGCCCCAGGTGCCCCAGAAAGAATGATGGGGCCGTCTAGGATAAGTAAACAACAGTGCATTAGCTAGGACTGAGATTAACACCCCTGCTGTTAAAAACTGACCTTTGAATTTGGCCTTTGTCCTCTGCTTCTGCCCCATAGCTAGAACTAACTTCCGCATTCCGCTTCTGTATCCCGCTTTGCTACAAAGACAAGAAGACCCTGTAAACTATAAAAACCCCAAGAATCCTTTGTTCAGGGCTCAGAATTTGAACACTGACTCCTCTGGGCCCGTGCACGTTAAATAAACCTCGTACTCCAGAAACCCTCGGTGTCTGGTCCCTTCATCTTCCTGCAACAAGGAAACAGCGTCCACCCCTCCTCCCCCAGAAGAAAGTCTGTGTGTTGAACACCTTCACACACACTCGCTTGTGCCTGTGCCTGTGCCTCTGTGTGTGTGTGTGTGTGTTTTGAATGGCAGTTACCAGGCTCTCCTGTCACGTTTGGAAGACTTAACTTTATTTAAATTTTCTGCTACCACAATACTTGATTCCTCCTGGGTTAGACAGCAGCCCACTTTCCTTTCAGATACGACTTATTTTGTTGCATAATTTTTCAAAATACAGCGATGCTCATTAATATGGATTCCATCTTATTCTATTATAACACTTTGGAAACCCATCGCATGAAAAGACCACCCGTGCCAATCACAGTTAAGGTGAAGTTCAATGCACTCCTCACAACCCACCCCCTTGCCTCCCTCCTGAATACAGAATGAAGAGCAGCGATTTGCATGCGTAAATTACTTCTCTCTGCAGAGAACCCAGATGACATGGAGTTGAGAGTATTAAAAATTCATGGGGAAGATATCAAATATCTACATATCTCGCTGATAGGGGCCGTGTGGGGTTGGCCTGTACTGTAAAAAGATTTCCATTTTCATTGGATTTGGCATGCCTAAGAGATAGACAAACCATGGATTGGAATGAGAAAATGTCGTTATGCTGAGTGAAATAAGCCAGTCAGAGGGAGACAAACACCGCACAATTCCACTTACGTGTTCGCTCTGATGGATGAGCTGAACTCCAAGTAGAAACAGAGGCCGGGATGGAGAGAGCTGGCTGACGGCTGTCAGACGGGGAAGGGGCCTGGGGGGGCTGGGCGGAAAGGGCGAAGGGGCTGAGCAAGGAAAAAAACTCGCAGACTTGGAGAGCAACATGGTGATTTTACCACAGGGGAGGGGGTGGGGAGGTGGGGGAGTGTTCGGGGCAGCTCAGTGGTGACAGAAGGAAACTTGACTTTGGGGGTTCACATACAGTACAGTGTTACAGATGACGTGCTACAGAATTGTACACCTGAAACCTGCACAACTTTATTAACCAACGTCACCCCAACAAACTCAATAAGGTTTCATAAAGATGCACTTAGAAAATTGAGCTGTATTATTTCTTTTATACCAGTATTAAATTCAGAAAAAAATCACAAATGGAATGACAGTGTATCTTCTATGACTAATTTGAAACTTTACATATGGTTACAACTGTTGTTAAATTATCCATGGCTAATTGCCCTTAAACTGAAATAGACAATTAAGCATGTTCTGGACTATTAACTAGTTTATATTTTAGGTATTTGCCTAATTAGACATTTCCAAAACTATTCATTTGCTTTGGTTAATTTTTCTATGGCATTCTATTGTGAATTTTTTAAACTATCGTTTTCTTTGATGTTTATGCTTTTGAAGTTATCTCCATAAGGACGTAGATATTGTAAAACATAATCCACTATACTTGTAATCATTGCCGTGGACTTATTTTCTCAGCCTGTAAAGAAAATTATGGCACAATACAGAAATAGGAATTTCAGCTTCTTGGCGTACATGGGGAGCTTTGATGCATGTACACACCCACACACACATATTTTTAAAGGGGAGAGTATAATTTTACTTGTCACACAGAAATAGCAATATATAATTTAAACTAATTTAAGCTTTACAATTTTACTTATAGTAAAACTTAAAAGAAAAATATCCATTGGTGTCCGAGTCATTTTACTCTCAGAACGTTTATGTTCCTGAGGTTTAGCAAAAGTGTCCAAAAACACATTAAAACATGGTGGCAATGCAGTGTGATAAGCATGGAACAATAAGCATTTGTCTCAGTAAGTTTGTCATAGTTGTTAGAGTTAGGACTTTTATTTTTTTAACGAGTAAACATATCATAGATGAAGTTTTGGGGGTGGTCGCTGTGTCCCTCTTTGGCATTCTGCTCGGCAGGATCTTCTCCATCGCATCTTAAAGATCATGACGCGCAGGTGCAGTTTTCGTTCGTCACACCTTGGGGACCGGGAGGTGAGGTCTGAGCCTCAGGGAAGGGCCGTTCCCCTCCGGAGAGAGAGCTTGTGGTTCCGGGCCACCGGCAGGGGGCTCCCGCTGCAGAAAGCTTCAGCCGCAAGGTGTAGAAAACTCTACGCCTTGCTACAGTATCCTCGGGAGTGCAGTGAGAACCCGCTCGCTGCCAGACAGCAGAAAAGCAACGTGTTGCCAACAGAGACATACCCGCGGAGCAAGACTAAGGCGGGCCCTCTGAACACGAAAGGAAGGATGCCAGGAGGAACCTCGGAGCGCCGGGAAGAAGAGCGAGCACGGGGAGACCTGGTGTGAGGGCTTTGATACATGAGCACACACCACAGACTCCCTCCCACCGAGGCTTACAATCCCGTCTGGTGACTGAGCTAGAAAAGATGCCACCACTGCCTGTGGCACAGACGACGGGGTTTGAACGCGGGGGAGACGTGAAGCCCAGGACTCCCACTTGGTGCGAGTCGAGCGGGGCCTGGGACTAGACCAAAGGCTGAACTTGGGATGTGACAGGATGTCTGTCTGGGCTGGCCCAAGGGACGATCAGGAAACCCGGCCTTTGCTGGCAGAACCAGCTCCCGTGTTGAAGCAGAACCAGAACCAGGACCAGAACCAGATGAGAGCAATGGCCCTTCTTTCCAGGGGGTCTCTGCTGGGCCCAGGACTCCGCCTTCGAAGCAGCGGCTTTTAAACTTGAACGATGCCTTCCAGAAGAACGTGCGGTGGCAGCCCCTGAAAGTGCTGTTCCTCATGAACAAATTATCTCAACAGAGACAAGTCGGCAAGACTGGGTTTGGGAGTTTCGGAAGATGAGGGGCCCCACCCTGCGGATCCGCATAGTTCTGCCCCCAGTCCAGATGGTCCTGAGTGGGGAAGGCAGAGAAGGACTCTGCCCACAGAGAACAGCTGAAGCGGCGCCCTCAGTTCTGCAGCAGACCAGGCAGGGGTGTGTGGGGGGGCGGGGTGACGAGGCTCCAGCCACAGGAGGGACTCCTTAGCCAGGCCCTCACCGCACACCTGAGGACGCAAGTTCAATCAGAAGCAAACAGGTGAAAACAAAGAAAACCGACATTGAAGCTGTAATCCAGCGGGCACACTGGATTTCAGGGCACCCTGTGGGGTGCGCAGGGTCTCCCCCATTTCCCCTTTGTATGGCTCCCGCGTTGCCGAGTCCACGCAGGCAGGCGCTGTGCCAGGGGCGCCAAGGCAGCCTCAGGGCAGCAGGGGATCAATAAGTGGGGTGACGTCCATCAAACGCCTCGCAGCCTGCGTCTGACCTGCCTGAAAAGTGTCCCGCTTTGGAGGTGAGCCGCAGGTCTGTGCTGTAGCAAACTGTCCCTTTGCTCTGGGTCTGTGATAAATGCAAGTTCATCTTGGTAATTAAAACTAAACTGCGGGTTCATTCAAGATTCCTTTCTTCCTGTATATCCCCAGCGCCCTTGGAAATACTCTTCACCTAAGGATTGATTTCTATATATTCTATATAGAAAAAAAATATAGAGAGAATCCCCAAACTAAAATTTTGTGTGTTTTGAGAGTTAAAAATTCTTCATTCCTAACAAAACAAATACAATATTAGCAAGAGCTTTTCAGTCGATGAAACCATTTGGCTGCTTCCCTTTGTGACTCTGTGCACGTGGTTCAAAGTCAAACTAGCAACACTGTAAAATCACAGCAAAATGCACCCGAATGAGAGGCTTGCAATGCGGGGTAATAAACGTGAACTCGCTCTCTGAAAATGTCTAATTTAGGTTTCTTTAATTGTGTTATTTCTCAAGGGCAGTTTTTTCGTTGTTGTTCTTTGGGTCTCCGACGATATTAGTGCTGGATTTGTATGAGTGACGTGTTTTGTGAATAAGACCCAGCCTGGGGCTACATCATGAAGCCAGCAGGGTGTCTATCTGGGTGCTTTCTGCCCCACCGGGCTCCCCTCCAGGAGTCAGCAGCAGCACCAGCACCACCGCGGCAGGGCCACCCCACATGACCACACATTCACTGAATGGGGCTATAATGCAAAACGTGGAACATACCACGACCCTGGCAATGGTGTGGAGCAAACTCTTGTTCATTGCTGGTGGGGACACCAAATGCTGTGGCCACGCAGGAAGACGGATTTTCAGCTTTACAAACATAGTCACTCTCACTGTGTGTAACCAGGTGCCCCGGCATGCCTGGAACTTCTGTTCACACACACAGTTTGCACACTCATATCACACCAGCTTCACTCACCCTGGCCACACTAACGGCAGGGAGACGTCCACCCCTGTGTGAACGGCGAACGATCTGCAGCACTTTTGCACAAGAGGGTATTCCCAGCGATCGTAAGAAGGGAGCGGCCAGGCCATTCGGGGATGTGGGACCTCCTGTGTTTATTGCCGAGTAAAACAATCCAGACCAAAGATGTACATTCTGTATGATTCCAACTCCATAGCCTTCTGGGAACTGAAAGCTATAGAGATAATGAGATAATCAGTGGTGGCCTGGGGTTTGGAAAGTGGGTCAGAAAACAAATAATTGAAAGATGGGCTTTTAAAGGCTGGGAGCCATGTATGATTCCACAAAGGTGGATAGGGACATTATGCATTCCTCAAAACCCAGCCCAAAGAGCGAAGGTCAGTGCATGGAACTTAAAATCATCCAGAAGGCTGTCCTGGTGTGTTGCTGCGCCCCCAGTAGGGGGCGCGTGAGAGGCAACCACACATTGACGTTTCTTTCCCTCTTTCTCCCTCCCTTTGCCTCTGAAAATAAGTAAGTAAAATCTTTTTAAAAAGTCATCCAGAAGGCCAAGGAATCCCTGGAAGGAACGCGGGCTTTAACAACAAAGTGGAACGGTTTCAAGTACAAAAGCCAACCTCACCGCAGAAGGAGGGGAAGGTGCTGACCCTGGCGAAGGAGGGAGCGAGGGAAACCTGGTAGATTCAGGGCGGGAAGAAACAGCGGCACGCGAGTTGACAACGCCGTTAGCAAAGATCGCACAGGTTAACAGTTCGACTGTTGCTCCCCAGACGTCCAGGAACGGAGCAGTGAAGTGAGTGGACAGCAGATGGCTGAAGGTTTGTCACTGTTGGGGAAGGAATTTACAGGCAAGCCAGCCGGACAATCCGGAGTGACCCCCGTGCTCAGGAGCTGGAGGTGTCATTATGGCCTCGTGTTGGGGTCACTGTGGGTACACGTGGTTATGCACGTAGATAAGTGCTCGTGGCCGTGTGCCTGTGCACAAGTCAGCACCTATATTTCTTCCTTCTGAGAGAGCTTACAAGGATAGATGCCCTTTTTGCAATTAAACACTTGGGGCCCAAGTCTGGGTCTCCACCACCACCTTCCAGTAAGAGGAACCAGACCCTTGGTCTCATGGCTGAGTCGATGACAGGGCCAGGGGATGACGTGGGTCTGGAGCCATGAGTAGCGCCAGAACCCAGGGAAGTGGCCCCCGAATGGAAACGAACGAGTGGAAAATACTCGGTGGGAATCTGTGCGAGCAGCAAGTGAGCGAGCCTCCCCTGGCCCAACCTGGAACGACTTCAGCGGCAGCGTTGGATGAGAGCACAGTGTGAACATCTGTGAGTCTAGGCGCTTGTGCACACGCAAATGGGATATAGCCTGGGGGGCAGCCGCACTCAGGATCAGGGCGCCGTACAGCCCCCGGGGGCGTGTGCTATGCACCGGGACTCCCTTCTGGGGAGAGCAGCGTGGGGAAGGCTGGAGAAATGGTCAGGCGGTGGAGAGACGGAGAAAGACCACCTCGACAGGTGGTCAAGTTCAACCTTCAAGGTCGGCAGTCCGGGTGAGACAGAGCTATCTAAGATACTAACTCAGAACACTGAGGAGAAGTAGGCAGTGGAGGTGGGCGGAGTTTGCCGTAGTGACTGGGCGGTCTGGGACCGGTTGGCTGAGAAGCTGGAGGTGGTGGGCGGAGTTTGTGCAGGACTGTGGGATTGTGTTGGCTCGCTGTCTGGGACCCGGTTGGCTGAGAAGCTGAGGCCTGCAGAGCCAATGGAAGCAGGGGAGCGCGGGCTCGCGGGCTCCTCGGTGGGCTCTCTCTTGGCTCTCCGGATCTCTCTGGCTCCAGGGCTCTTCTTCTCCAGGATGCCCGGACGCTCGAGCTGCAGCGGCGTTTTCCAGGGACGGTATTTGGATGGAAGGAGCTCCAGGTGTAGCCCTGGGGTCGGGCTGGCCTGGCAGAGGGTGGCAGGGTTATTCTTTGGGGTTCTAGAGGAGCAGGCTCTGAGGCCGAAGCCTGCCATTCTTCCAAAATTACATAGCTTTTGTAGATTATGTTGTTTTAGTTTGTAAAACTAAAACAGAACAAGATAACCCTACAGGAACAAGATAACCACTCACCTGGAAGAGCTAAGGGAACTCAGGTGTCAGAGTTTAGCCTTAATTGGTTGGAGGAAGCGTTTGAAGCTAGACTCCACGGGCTAAAGGACTGCTTGGGAATAGAGACTCCCTTTCCTTTAGCAGCAAAGCGTTGCCTTTGCAGTTCTGCCCAGAAGGGGCAGCGGGCAGCAAGGACCCCAAGTGCGGTCGGAAACAATGTGGTGATGTGCAGTCCCTATATGACCTGGTAAAAATGGCCCTTTTCCTCTGCCACCTTTTTACACCCCAAGCCCACAGTCCCAAGGGATGTCTGAGACAGCCTCTGTTCCCACAGCGTCGACTGAGCGGAGCTCACCGAAGGAGGGAAATCCGAGACACCGTGAGGGCAGAGCAGCAGGACATCCCCTCCAGGGCAGGGACCCCGCTGCCCAAAAAGGACGGGCAGGAAAACGCAGGGAAATCTGAGTATACCGTATGCTTAAGGTAAGTGTTTTATCGGCGTTGGCTCTTTCGTGGTAACAATGGCACCCTAACGTAGGAGTCCAGTGGGGGGGGGGGTGGTGGTTTGGGTGTTCAGGGTTAGAAAACGGGGGACCATCAGTTCATTTGTTTTGTAAATATAAAATTGTTCTAA